>NW_020665187.1:3595437-3636215 GCF_002925995.2 Terrapene triunguis | reverse complement strand
AATAATAGTGTTGGATCAGTCAAAATGTTTTGTTTCAATTTTGACGCTTTTTATTTTTAAAAAGGTTTTTAAAATAAAGTCAATTTCAAAACAAAAAGTAATTTTGAAATGAAAATGGCAACTTTGTGTTCTGAAAATGTCAAAATGGGAACTTTCAACATTTCCAAGCCGCTTTTCCCCCCCTAAAAATCTATACGATTTTGCGAAAAAGTTCAGTTTCGCCGAAACGGCATTTTCCGACAGAAAACTGTGTTGCCGACTTTTTTCCGACCAGCTCTATTCATAAGGAGAATGATAAGGGTGTGAAAGGGGATTTTCATGAGTCTTAATAGCCAGACTTCCCATTGCTCCTTGTTGGCAACCCCCGTTAGGCAGAATCAAGTGGCTGACATGTCCTGAAATGAAAGTGATGTGAGGTTTCTCACCCCTTCCCAAGGCCGGTGCTTCCATTTAGGCGACCTAGGCAGTTGCCTAGGGCGCAAGGATTTGGGGGGCGGCATTTTGCTGCCCTTGGAGGCAATTCGGCGGCGGGGGGGTCCTTCCGCGCTCCGGGACTTCGGCGGCAATTCTGTGGTGGGTCCTTCACTTGCTCCGGGACCCGCCACCAAAGTGCCCTGAAGACCGGGAGCGCGGAAGGACCCCCGCACCGCAGAATTGCCGACGACGACCGGGAGTGCGGAAGGACCCCCACCTGAGGCGCCAAAAACCCTGGCACCGCTCCTGCCCCTTCCTCATGGGAAAACCTATGGAAGCCAAGACCTGGTGGTGGATGTGAAAACTAAGGTACCTTTACATGTTGTGAGGAAGTGCTGCCCATGGTTAGGGCACTGACCTGGGATGTGGGAGCCCTGAATTCTACGCCTGGCTCTGCCAGTGGCCTGCTGGTTGACCTTGGGTCAACTGATTCCATTCCCCATCTGGGAAATGGGGGTAATGGTGATTATCTCCTTTTGTCAAGTGCTGGGAGATCTGCGGAGGGAAAGCGTGATGTGTGAGCTAGGTAACGTTATTGTGGCTCCTACCTACCACTCCCCTGGGCTCTGTCAGCCCAGGTGTTATGAACAGCACTAGCAGCATCAGCAGCCAAGACATGGTCCTCTGCTTTAAAGGATGTTGCCGTCACTTCACCACTTGGATGCTGTTCTGGTGCTTTTAATCTTACTGGAAACTCATTATATGAGATTCAAAACTCCAGACTCGGCTTCTTCCGAGCGTAACCGACATTCCTTCGTGCTGGTTTTAAGAGGCTGTTTCAAACACGGTCAAGACCAGCCCTCTCTCTGGTGCTCCCAGACTGGGACTATCAGACAAACGCAGTCCGAAGAAGCAATCCATTTGTCCTTTGTGTTGAGGACTCCCAAGTTAGCTACATGGGCAACGAAACTGTGAGCAAACAGTGTGCGGGACCGCACGTTTTTGCACAGACGCTTTCTCAGCGAACAGCTGGCTGCAGTTCTGGCATATTGACACCAGCCCATTTAGAATGATTTGCAGAAGTGTTTTTATCACCACGAATGGTTTAGGAGCTTGCAACTCCCAGTGCACCCAGTAGATGCTCAGCACTTGTGTGGGTTGGTTCCTAAGGTCAATGATCCAGCAAGGCATTAAGCCCAAGGTTCACTTTAACCACACAGGCAGTCTCGTTGACTTCAGACTCTTCACCTGCTTAAAGATAAGCACGTGCTTAAGTGCTTTGCTGGACCGGAGCCAATCAACACCTATAATATTTGTTGCAGGGACGATCCTTCAGAGATAAACATCTCAGACGAAATGCCTAAGACGACTGTATGGAAAGCTCTCAGCATGAATACAGAAAATCTCTAAATCCCAGGAGAAGAGGTAAAACCATGGCATGATCTGAGTTAACTGAGCTGCGGTGCTCCTTGGCACGTGTCCGTGTGCATGCCAGCTGGATGGGTGTGAGCGTGTGCGCGCGCGTGTGTGTGTGTGTGTGTGTGTGTGTGTGTGTGTCAGACACAGAGCTAGCTTGGGGGTCCTCTCTGAGACCTGATCTGCCCAGGCTCAGCTTCTGGAGACAGGAGCCAACTCTGAGCCTACGGGGAGGGGGGGCGGCTCCAGCTCGCTCGGCCACTGTCCCAAGAAGCTGAGCCTGGGTTGGGGGCAGCCTACTGCAGTCCGGTGCTATCCCAGGCAGCTGCTTCACTGCACCCGGCAGTGTCCCAGGAGAGGTTCTGGCTCCGCCCCTTCCCTTCCATCTCTGCCCCCCCCTCCTCTCCCCGCCCAGGCTGGCTGCTGGGGGCACTTCACCCTGGCGAGGGTCACTTGACCCTTTGTGCCCCTCCCACAAGTCGCCCCTGGCAGAAATCCCCCCCCTGCCCCTGTGGTTTTCCTATGGGCAGGAATGATTCAGCATCCGACAGCAGATGTTACCTTCTCTTGCCAATGAGGCTGTCTCTCTATGCTTAGTTTTTCCATTTAGGGACCTTGACTTTGGCGGCGGGGGAGGAGACCTTGAAGATGACTCAGGGATGAGCCAAGATGTACAGACACGGGGAGAAAATACTCTTAAAAACGGAGAAAGGGGGGGAAAAAACCCACCGCTCTCCTCTGGTACTTTTTTCATTCAAGTAACTGGATTCACATTAAAGCCATTCAGACATTTTCAATGATCTTTGGTGTGCTTCGGTGGGCGTTTATTCTCTTCAGACCAGCAAGCTGAGGTGGCCATTGCAATCGATGACAATTCAGTGTTATTAAGCCTCTCTCCGTGTGTGCGTGCGTGTGTTCTGTTCTCTTCGCGGTAGAGAGATTGCGACCGCACAGCCATTGAGCGGGATAGATTTTCCATCTGATTTTCTTTTAAAAATGTAAACGCTGAATGTACAAAATTCATTTTTCTGGTCTTTCTGGGCCACCGTCCGTTTACTGTTCTTCCCTAGCTGGCTATTGGGTTGGTTGGGTTCTCGGTTAAGCTTCTGCAGTGATTTCGTGTGTATTTTAATAGTTGTCACAGGGCCATCTAGCGACAGTCCACGGCGGGCCAGTGTAATGGGAATATCTTCAGCAGATCTGGACCAAAGCTGCAAACTGGCTTTTCAGTACACGGTCATTCTAGTTTTTGCAATTTTGCACACATTCTGGCACCTAAGGCCTGGACCGTCTGTGCTCAGCCGTGCAGTGCCTAATTTAGGGTGGACAGTCGGCGGGATTGAGGTTTCTAAGTGCCTAAATCCCTTTTGGCAATGATACTTAAGCTTCTAAATCAGTTTGGCATTGCACGGCTGAGCACAGCAACGTCTCTAAATACCTTTAAAAATCTGGGCCTTAAGCACATTCTTGATTGAGTTGGGGTTGGTCCTGCTTTGAGCAGGGGGTTGGACTAGATGACCTCCTGAGGTCTCTTCCAACCCTGATATTCTATGATTCCAAGTCCCGCTGAAGTTAATGGAACTTGCTTAAAATGAAAAGCTCTGCTGATTATGTAAATTAATCCTGTGTGTTATGGTAGCCCCTAAGTGGCGCTGACTAAGATCGGGGCTCCATTGTGCTGCAAGTGTGTCCCTGTCCCAAAGAGCTTGCAGACTGTCTAGACAGGAGGGTCATGCAGACATTGTTGCTTCTGTCGGCCGAGCTCCATGCGCACACCCGGGCTCCTTGCATCTCTCCATTCCTCCCCCACAAGCTCCCTGAGTACCCCCTCCCAACCCTCTCTGTTTTAGGGAGTCCCTGGAACCCCCACCTCCCTCATGCTAGGAGTTTTGTGTACCCACATAGCCCCTTCCCCCTCCAGACCAGGGTCCTCCATTAAACCCCCTATGCCTGGCGCTCTGTGTACCCCCATTTCCTCCTCTCCCCTATGCCTGGGGCTCTGTGTACCCCCCTTTTGCCCTCCCCCTATGCCAGGGTCCCCCATTCTTCCTGCTCCATGTCAGGGGCTTTGGGTGTCTCCTTCCCCCCCACTCCAAAGTACCTTTCTTTCCCCTCCCAGATTGGAAAGGACGGCCGGACCTATGGCCCAGTACTGTGTTCTGTCCATTAGACAATGCTTCTTTCTTGCTTGTTCACCTGCTTTGCCTGAGCATGTGCCTGAGTGCTTTGCTGAATCGGGGCCTATGTTAACTCACGCTGCGCATGGGAACAGGGAATATTGCAGATGATTCATAATGGTGAGTATTCACGGCATAAGCCTGCTCTGAAGAGTCACCCTCATCCCGTAATGGGACAGAAACATTAGTTGCGACCTCAGAGGCCAATCAGAATAGCTTGGATGCTGCAATGACGCACTCCTGTGCGAACGTCAGCCCAAGATTTATGCACACCAGCTCTTCAGCGAATAGGTTCTAGCCATGCACGATTTGGAGAAAACTGCAACCTCGTGGTGCTCGCTTCTTGGGCGGAAAGAGGCAAAACTAATTAATACGTCATCTGAAAACAAGAGCTGTCAGACGACTGTCACATTGTCTAGCTGTATCATAGTCTGGGGGCTTTCTCTTTGTTATTCCGCTTGGCAGAGTATCACAATCAGATCAGCTATCGAATCCCTTTTAGAAATCAGTGTTCATCTGAGGTCCGCGTTCAGCAAAGCACTTAGGCACGTAACTTTAAATACATCTAGTTCTGTGCATAAGGGAATCATAAAGTTGGACGGCTGGAAGGGGTCTCGAGGGGTCATCCAGTCCTTCATCCTAGTCTGGGGCAGAACTCTCCCTCCCGTTCATCTGGAGTAGAGGGGCTCTACAAGCCACCGATCCAGCTGGGATGGATTCCACCAGCAGCGCCATAAGGCTGCCCTCTGAGCAACCCTCCGTACATCTCTGCGGTAGAGGCCATGCCAGAGCTGGGAAAGCTGCATCAGAGGGTGCAGCGATTCCAGGCAGGGCCGTGGCCCATAGGTCAGCCCCGGGAGGCTGCTGTAACTTTGACTGGCCCACGGGGGTTTCTAAATTAGAGCAAGGGCCACTGTAGTCCCCGGTGCAGCCCGGGATCAGAAAGGCGCCACCCTCCTCTGTGCTGTGCCTCTTAGAGGCACAACTCAGAATCTCACCTGTTGACTCTCACGGGCAGGGCCGGCTCTAGGCACCAGCGTTCCAAGCATGTGCTTGGGGCGGCACTTCTCAAGGGGCGGCATTCCAGTCCTCTTTTGGGGGCGGGGCTCTTTTATTTATTTATTTATTTATTTTGCTTGGGGCGGCAAAAATCCTGGAGCCGGCCCTGCTCACGGGCCTACTCAGATGCTTATCATTCAATCAGGTGCTTAAATACCTTGCAGAATCAGGGCTTCATTCTACTTTTCTTACTCAGCCAAAACTCAGTTCCCATCGAATTCAAGAAGAGAGTCCCCAAAGGTTAGATTTTCAAGATCAGGGCCTATGTTTTTAAAAAGCACACGGGTTTCTCCATGGGTGGAATCTTTTATGCTTATGGCAAGCAAATCTGACTAGTCTACGATCAGGAGCTTTCCAAGTTTACTGACTGTCCTACAGCGTGGATAGGTGTTATGGTAGCACTTACTCACCCGAACAGTACTTGAATGTTTACTGTAAATGCTAACGCCTGCAGTGAAACTCACTCCAAACATAGATCTCCTTTCTTTTAAAATGCATTCTTTTATTCCTTCCAGAATTATTGATCTGACTGATTATGATCATCCAGAGGGCTGAATGTGGAGGCCCGAATTATAAAATGAATGTACTCTGATTTATTTGCTTTGTAAATTGCTTTCTCAGCATCCATTATGTAGTGTTACATCGCTCATTCTCTTAAAGGAATAGTCTAAGTGGAAGTTTCTTCTTTGAATACAGTTGCCTGATTTACTATATTACTAAGCGCCTGTGGAAAGCGTTACACAAGGGCCGAGCCTCATTCCACCCTCGCGGGTGTAAATTGGGCATAACGCCAACATTATGCTGGCATCTGAATGGTGCAAGTGAGATCAGAATCAGGCCTTCTAAATTGAACATAAGAACGGAGGGTGGTAGGGGAGAATGACTGAATTATTTTTGCTACCCCAACAGATTTGGTTGAAGAGGAATAGGTTGGGTAGTATTTTGGGGCCAGCGCTTTCTATTGTTTTCTTGCATCACAGTAGAGCTTTGTTGTAACCCCTTGATCTTTACACCTATCCTTGTGAGATGGAAACTTTAGAATGGTCTTTTACCCGCCTCTGGTTTATATCAGACTGTCCACAGCTGGTAGCGCGAAAGCTTTGGAAAGGATTTTTTTCTAGGGCTACTGTTTCTGCGAAAATTGATTTTCTCCAAGGCTTGCATGATCAATTCAGAGTAGCCCAATGACCTACGAATAGACAAATTTGAAAAAAAGTTCCTAGCTTGCAGCCAGTACGTTTGGCGGGTGAGGGGGGAATCATGAAAATACAAACGGATCTTGAGAAAAGACGGTGAGGGAACCCAGAAAACTTCTGCAGATGGTAGATGTGATACATGCCTGGGGGAGGCTGGGCAGGAAAGGAAGTTCCCCGAGCAGGAGTGATGAACTGGGGTGGCAAACTGACTTAGACTACCGTTTACTCATCCCTGTTCTCACACACTACCTATAGCAATTACAGCTAGGAACCTGCAGTGGCTCTTATGCCTGGCTGCAGCTTGAACGTCCATGCTGGCCGGGATCTAAAAGAGTTGGCCTGCTGGTTGCAGCTTTGGTTTCCCCTGCTGAAGCAGGGTCCTTACAGGGTCTACGTTGGGAACGTGGCTGCATCACACCCTTCGTGACTCCCGCCTTTGCTACTGTGACCAATAAGAAGATGTCGGCCACATATTTACCGGCTGCCCCCATCGGCAAGGGCTGCCTGGTTTCCCTCGTGCACTTGCATAATACCCTCCCTTCAGCTGTTGAATGATAAAGATGCTAATAGGGTTGACTTAGTCCCGCAAACTATAGGGCTACCCCAGTAAGGACTAGGGTCTGAGAGATCAAAAGCTGGGAATCTCCCCCAGCCCAGAATCCATAGATTGATAGACCAGAAGAAGGGTCCATTTTGATCCCCAGCCTGACCTGCATAATGCAGGCTGATGCAGGGGTGGGATGGGGTGGGGTGGGGTTCTTGACCCTGTCATCCACCAAGGGCCCACTGAAGCATAGTGGAATTTCCAGTCATCTTCTCTGCTAATGACCACTGGTGGGGAGGGACCTTCAGGTCAACAGCCCTGGGAGATGAAAATGTGTCAGCTTGAGGAAAGAAAAGGTCAGGCCTCTTGTTCCAGCTCTGCTTTCGCTTCCCTGATAATAACAGAGAGCTTGGGTTTTATTCTCACTCCTGCCCGGCTGCGTCTGCGCAGATCTCGTGGCGGCGTGGCTGCATGAATATAACGTGCTATTTTATCCTCGACGTCTGTGCCAGTGTAACCCATCCTTGCTCAGCGAGGCTGTCTGTGCCCCTCGAGCGGTTAGAGTCAGCTACAGCCTTTGAGCTGAGGAGGAGAGTGGGTTCTTTGCATTCAGATCCAGCAGCACTTGTAGGTTTAGTCCCTGCAATAGCTGACCCGTCAGTGTCTGAAACAAGCATCTCTCCCTCATTAAATAGGCCTGAAGGGATCATTGAGTCCAGTCTCCTGTTATCGCATATGATCATTTATATCATTATTCCATATAATCCAGCCTCCGGTCACCCCATCACATAACTCCATTCATAAACGTATCAAGCTCTGTGTTCAAACGAGTTAGATTGTTTGCTCCCGCTGACCACTCCAGGAAAGAAAAATATAGCATGGAGAAAAGCATGGAGAAAATCCATGGTTTTCCTGCCATTTTAAAAAGAAATATTAGTTCCGTTAAATAATAAAATGGCTTGTTTATGCAATGGTTACAGTTGTTTCGACTGCACAGGAGAACACTTATTTCTATATGCTTTCTATAAAAAATTACTGGCTCCTTTTTAAGTGACTTTAGCAACAATTTTTTTTTTAACTTTAAAAATGATAGCACTATGGAGTGGTTGAAAGTGATGACATTGCTCAGGGAGAGCTGGCTGTATCTTTAAAAGTGGCCTACTTTTAATTGTATTAAGGATGGAGTAAAATGACGCACATTGTGGAACTGTTTACAACACAAACACAGCTTGCTGCAGTACCACATCCCCTCCTTGTAAATAAGTAAAACCCAACCTACAATAAAACTGCAGAGCTTTGCCAGGGACTGGCCCTCAGCTAGAATCAAAATAGACAGTTCCAGAAAAGAGACCTAACCAGTATGGCCAATCCCCAAACTGTTCAGAAATCGTGAGATTGACTTAAAAACCATGAGATTAAGAAAACCAAAACCTAACAAACGGGGGGGAAAAACAATCACATTTTGGGTTCATGTTGCCTTCTAGTTTCTGAGCCTATAGGGTGCTCTCAGGTCATAATTTCAAGTTTTTCTCTGCAACCACAAAGACTAGAAGCTTTTTTTGTTTCATGAAAGCTGAGGTTCTTGCATAACAACATGACTCCAGGAGCAGGAGCTTTAAGGAAAACACCAAAGATCCCAAGGGTCAACATCAATGTTTAGCTGCCATCTTCGTTGCCTATGTTTTGAGCATGCCTGTTTCCTACCACGTATGATGATTGGTTGACTCGTTACCTAACGGTAATGACTAGATAGCTGACCTGTTTCTAGAACAGGACATGCAGAAGCAGGTTGCAAACACCAAAGAATCTAATTACTTTGTAATCCGTTAGCTAAAGACATCCCATAGAAAGGCATTGGACCTTGGTTCTCTGCTGTCTCGTGCAGTCATTTATACCAATGCGAAGGGCTGCTATTCTGGTTGGCCTCGTGCGTTTTATAGCCTTGCATTTTACACTTGGCACTGGTGTCAATGATGGAGAATCTGGCCCATCACCGATTTCACACTAGATTGATAACAAATGGAAATGTGCGAGTCCCCTTCTTCTTCCACTGAGCACGGTCGGATTGTGCAGCTCCCCGAAGGATGTAGGGCAGTGTCTCTGCAAAGACTTCAATGGCCAGTCCCCCAGCTATGCCTCCTCTTCTACATACATGCCTAAGGCCTCATGGGGGCATGGTGATAGATTGCTCTTAGTGGAGAATGCAGGGGCAAGGGGCTGGGCTGGGGAAGGTATTGGGGTGCATGGGGGGGGTGTGCTGTGGGACATGATGCTGTGCTGAGGAATGTGCAGGCGGGGACATGACATGACGCTGGGGTGATGCCGTGCTCTGGGGAAGGTTCAAAGGGATGCCGTATGGGGCGAGAGAGATGATACTGTGCTGAGGTCGCGGGGTGGGGGTAGCAGTGCTGTGATTGAGAGGGTGCTGGACAGAAGGGCATGGGATGTTGTGGTGGATGGCGGACACAACAGGGCAGAAGGACCGCTAAAGAACCTCTCTCTGGGACAGCTAGGTTACCTTTACTAGAGGTGGGTGAATCACATTTCGTAAAAGAGGTGGACAAATTGGAGGAAGTCCAAAGGACAGCAGCAAAAACGATTAAAGGTCTAGAAAACATGGCCTACAAGGAGAGAGTGAAAAAAAATGGGTTTGTTTAGTCTGGAGAAGAGAAGACTGAGGTAGACAAGATAACCGTTTTCAAGGACATAAAAGGTTGTTACAAGGAGGAGAGTGAAAAATTGTTCTCTTTATCCTCTGAGAATGGGACAAGAAGCAATGGGCTTAAATTGCAGCAAGGAAGGTTTAGGTTGAACATTAGGAAAAACTTCCTAACTGTCAGGGTGGTTAAGCACTGGAACAAATTAACTAGGGGAGGTTGTGGAATCTCTGTCGTTACAGGTTTTTAAGAACAGGTTAGACAAACCTCTGTCAGGAATGGTCTAGTTATTACTTAGTCCTGCCTTGAGTAGGGGACTGGACTAGATGAACTTCTGAGGTCCCTTCCATGATTCTGTGATGCAATAATAGTTTTTTCAGGTCTCTGGCAATTATGAAAAATTGAACGTTGACTGCCACCGCAGATTCAGGGTGGAAATGAAAAAGATTTTTTTCCCAAATTTTTCTTTGGGTGAATGGGAAAAAATTCAGTTAGATTTTGAGCCTTTTTATTATTTTAAAATCAAATGAAAGGAAAATTGGACACCAAAAGTCATTTCAACTCGAAAAATCAAAGCATGTCTTCTTGCAAATGGAATTTGGAGGAGCGGTGGGAGTTTTTTAGGTTGTTTTTTTCCCCCCAATCCTCACAAATTAGTCTTTAGAGGTCGCCAGATCTGTATTTTTTCACCCCCCCAAAACGGTCAACAATTTTTGCCCAGTTCTATTCTTTGCAGCAACAAAGTGCATCGAGCAAGGTACTCAAAGCTGCCCCTAGAGGGCAGCACTAAGCAGAGCTGCGGCAAATCCCTACAACAGGCTAAATTATCCAGAGTCAGAGCAAACAAAGAAGAAAGGTAGAGCGGCTGGCTGAAGAGCAGTGCAGCCTGTGATTAACCCCGACAACCCCTGATACCTGCCACACCAACAAGGTGAGCTCCAAAGTCAGGGCTCCCCTGGGGCTGGTTCCAGGGACTGCACCATGTAATGTGACCAGACAGCAAATGTGAAACATCGGGACAGGGGGTGGGAGGTAATAGGTAATAAAGACCTCAAAATCGGGACTGTCCCTATAAAATCGGGACATCTGGTCACCCTAGCACCATGGAATCTTTATTACTGTGTTCAACCCACAGTGATGGACGCTCTATGGTAAAAGGATCAGGGGGTAGCCGTGTTAGTCTGTATCTACAAAAACAACAAGGAGTCTGGTGGCACCTTAAAGACCAACAGATTTATTTGGGCATAAGCTTTCGTGGGTAAAAACCTTACTTCTTCGGATGTTGGGCTTATGCCCAAATAAATCTGTTAGTCTTTAAGGTGCCACCAGACTCCTTGTTGTTTCTATGGTAAAGAGAACCCCTCTGTTCTTAAATGCAGCTGCCAGCCCCATAAGACCACCGGGGGCAGAAGCAGCAGCTTGAATTGCAACCAGTTCTGAAGGCAGAGCTAATACAAGTGTGTGTTCTGGGGTTCATAAAATAAAATGAATGGAGATATCCTATCTCCTAGAACTGGAAGGGACCTTGAAAGGTCATCGAGTCCAGCCCCCTGCCTTCACTAGCAGGACCAAGTACTGATTTTTGCCCCAGGTCCCTAAGTGGCCCCCTTTAAGGATTGAACTCACAACCCCAGGTTTAGCAGGCCAATGCTCAAACCACTGTGCTATCCCTCCCCCATAGTAGCATCACTAAGCAGGCCACTATGTTCTCACCACTTGGTGTCGCTTTGGGTATGTTGACTCGGGTTCACGGGGCTAAAAATAGCAGTGTAGACATTCCTGCTTGGGCTGGAGCTGGGGCTCTGAAACCTGGCGGGGTGGGATGGTCTTGGAGCCGGGGCTCCAGCCCGAAAAGAAACGTCTACACTGCTATTTTTAGCCCCACAGCCTAATCCCTGTGAGCCTGAGTCAATTGACCCAGGCTCTGAGACTCGGTGCCGTGGGTTTTTCTTTGCCGTGTAGACATAATTTGGTGTGTTCAGGACAGAGCACAATACAGCAGTCTCAGCCAGAGAGGTCAAAGACCACGATGATCTTGGTGACTTGAAAGGTAATACTTCCACCAACGTCTGAAGATGAAAAATCCTGCTAAAACTAGTCTGGATTAGTTCCGCCTTAAGGAAAATGGAAACTCTTTGCATCTCAGGGGAAAATTTGCTCCCTCTACCCATGCATCATTACTAACCTTTCCCTTCCTTTAAAATAAATTCTTTGTTTTCATTCGTTTCAAGCATCGCTCTAACCATTTCATAGCTCTCCTTGGAGGATTATTCTTACATTCTGCCTTGGCACTATGATGAAGTCAGAATCCCACAGTGTTGCCAGCGCTCGTGATATTCTCACAAATGTTATGTCGGTGTTTTGATTTGAAGGCCCAGCTCCTGGAGTCAGGTGATGACATGAAAATCTCAGCTTTTATTACAAAAAAAATCTAGCTCTCGTGGTTGCAGGGAAAAACTTGAAAATGTTACTCCAGTGAAGCCTAACATTCCAAAAAACAGCAGGACTCCCTCTCACCCCAGATTTTTCATTTAAAAAAATCTCATGATTTTAATTCTTGTGATTTTGTGTGGGTCTGACTTCGGATTTTTGATTACTCGAGGTTGTCAATGCTGTAATACATGGTGGAAAGATTTTCAAAGGCACATGTGGCTGTTTGGTACCTAACTCCTTTGACTTTAACTAGAAATTAGGCTCCTAATTCCCATGTGTGCCTTTGAAAATTTCCCCCTGGAGCAAAATGTACCATCACCTCAAGGTGTTTTAAATCGGCATCGTTTTTTCTTTTTAAACACCTATAGTACCAATAAACAGAGATAATTTCTAATGGGTGGATTCTTTTACAGTCACATAAGTTCATATCTTTGCTCGCTCTTGTAAGGCATTTTTAATAGCCCCCTATAAATCCGATGGATCTAATTTGTCTGGTTTTTTTAGTTCAGGGCATGACGAAGGCTGGGAGGAGTTAGGCACCAAATTTCGTGAAGGGAATCTGATGCCTGGTTCCCTTCAGTCCCATTGAACTTAGTAGCTAAAATGATGTGCATAATATTCCCTAAACAAGGAAGGAAAAAATATAAAAAGGTGCTGGCACATTTTTTCTAGTATATTTTTTCCCTCCTCGTACGCTACATGTAGAAATGGAGAAATTTATTTTCTTTCTAGAGATACTGAAATATATTTATTTTGTTGTAAGAGATGATGTAGTTTGAAAACACTCCACGTTGTAAATAAAACTGGAAAACAGAATTGAACTATGTGTTATTTACAAATTAAACTGTTTGCTAAAAGTCCGACATGTGATTTGATTGATTTTATTTCAGGGCTGGGGGTTTTGTTTGGGTTTGTTATGTAAAAAAATGTTGTTGTCCTGTGGTTCATGTCTGTGAAATGTTGCTTGGTGATTGTGGTACCTCAACAGTCGGAACTGTGCCTGTCTTTGATTGATCTGTAGCTCATCGAAAATAATTGAAAAAAAATAATAAAAAAATGTGTTTGACTCTGAATGCCACCTTCAGTGTATTTGAAAGAGAAAAATCCTGCTGTCGGAGAGAACATAAGAACGGCCATACTGGGTCAGACCAAAGGTCCATCTAGCCCAGTATCCTGTCTTCTGACAGTGGCCAATGCCAGGTGCTTCAGAAGGAATGAACAGAACAGGTAATCATCAAGTGATCCATCCCCTGTCGACCAATCCCAGTTTCTGGCAAACAGAGGCTAGGGACACCATCCCTGCCCATCCTGGCAAATAGCCATTGATGGACCTATCCTCCATGAACTTATCTAGTTCCTTTTTGAACCCTGTTATAGTCTTGGCCTTCACAACATCCTCTGGCAAGGAGTTCCACAGGTTGACTGTGTGTTGTGTGAAAAAATACTTCCATTTGTTTGTTTTAACCTGCTACCTATTAATTTCATTGGGTGACCCCTAGTTCTTGTGTTATGAGGAGTAAATAACACTTCCTTATTTACTTACTCCACATGAGCCAAGATTTTATAGACCTCTATCATATTCCTCCTTAGTCGTCTCTTTTTATTAATCTTCCCAGTTTTATTAATCTCTCCTCATACAGCAGCCGTTCCATGCCCCCAATCATTTTTGTTGCCCTTTTCTGAACCTTTCCCAAGTCCAATTTATCTTTTTTGAGCTGGGTCGACCACATCTGCACACACCATTCAAGATGTGGGCGTTCCCATGGATTTATATAGAGGCAATATGATATTTTCTGTCTTATTCTCTATCCCTTTCTTAATGATTCCCAACACTGTTTGCTTTTTTGACGGCCGCTGCACATTGAGAGATATGGCGGGAATCCGAAGGGGCTTTTCAGATATATTTTTGAGTAAGAAGCAGCAGGGTTCGGGGGAGAAGGGAACACTGAGTAAACAGTGCTGGGGTGGCTTTGCGGACATAGCCAAAGGAAACCACAGGTGTGTTTGACTGTTTTTCTCTGTTTTGTGGAGGAAAAGGACTGTACCAAGGTGCTCAGTTTTGTGGGGGGGCGGCAGTGCACTCTGACCCTGATCCAGATAAGCCCTTAAGCATGTGCTTAGCTTTAAGCAGGTGAATAGCCCCGTTGAGCTCAATGAGACTTCTCAGATGTGTCAAGGTAAGCATGTGTTAATGGTCAGAAGTTGCTCAGGGTAACATTTTCCAAAGTCATGTAGGATCCTAAAGTCCATTGACTTTCAGTGACACATAGTCGCCTAAGTGACTTTTAAAAATGGAATTTAGGCACCTAAATCCCGTTGGTGCGTCTCACAGGGTGACCCCGGCCCTTTGAGATGAAAGAAGCCAATGCTCCCGGCTTGAGAAGGCACCTGGCCTCTCGATGGAGGTGATCGGCAAGTGAGAGCTGCCTAAAAAACAAGTCAGAGACAGGGGGAGCGGGAGAGAGCTACAGGAGACCCTGTCAAGGGAGCTGAGTTCGGCAAAGAGCTGTAGCAGAACCGCTGGTGAGAACTGACCAAAGCTGGGGAAAGTTGGTCAATGGGGTCCCCTAGGAAAAAGGGAAAGGTCCAGCTTGGTCAGGCCCTGCCCGAGCAGGGGTAGGACTTGCATTCCACTCCCCAGGCCTCGTTGCCTACTGCAGGTAGCCCTTGGGGTGAGGACTGGAGTGGAGAGTTGCCGGAGGGGTGAGGTGCTGGAGAGCACTTCCCCTGAGGAACCTTGCGAGGAGCTCTCTTGGGGGACACTGGTAAGAGTCCGGGGATGGCTCACTCTCAGATGGACGACCTGGAGCGTGGGGCCCTGGACTAGAGACAAATGGAACTGGGGACGCAGTGCTGCTATTGACGCCTGGGTGGGGGACCTGGAGGTGATGTCCCAGAAGAGAGGACTGGGAAAACGGGGTTACCTGTATACTTGGACTGTGGGTTTGCCGGGAATGGTTCTACGACCAGGGTTTTGGAGGAACTACGCCACTGGTGTATATGAATAAATCATGTCCAGAGGTGGGATTTTGTATTTCACAACGAGGGCTATGCTCCTTTTGTAGGCAGGAAAAAAGGGAAACGGAGGCAGATGTGCAGGTCTTGCTGCAGCCTGCCACTGGAGGGCGCCCTAGGCAGGGACACCCTATCACAGTGCTTTTGAACATTTTTACCCTAAATCTCAATGAACGTATTTAGGCCCCTAGCGGGAGTTTCAGAAACACCTTGGCACCTCGATCTCATTAATTTCAGTGGGTGTTAGGTGGCTAGATACAGAAAGGGAGACAATTGTACCGGGGACCCGAGCTCAGGCCCCCGTCCCCAAAAGTCTGTGTAAATCAAGTGAAATGGGAGGGGATGCGGCCCTAGCAAACATGACGTGCTGGGGCCCTAAATTAATCTCGATGAGTCTGCCCAAATGCTTTTGAAAATCCCAGGAGGTGCCTAATTACCTTTAAAAATGTGGTCCTTCATCATATTTGAAAATGGGACTTACGCTCCTACAGCTGCACAACTAAAAATTGTTTCAGGTTGAAACAACTTTCAGGATTCAAAACTAAATGTTTTGAAATTTCCAGAAAATCGAAATGTCAGAAGAACAAAACCAAAACCATTTGGGGTCAATTGAAACATTTTGTTTAAATTTCAACCATTCTTCACATTTGAATTTAAAAAATAAATAAATGAAATTTTGAAATAAAAATTTCAGATGGAAAAATTGAAATGTTTTGATTTTTTTCAGATTTATTTATTTTTTAGGGTTTTTTCCAACTAAAACAATTTGGTGAAACTGATATGAATTTGTGAAATATTTTGGTGTCACCAAATCTGCAATTTTTTTGGACCAAAAATAAATGTTGATAAAAATATATATATCCCAGTTCTACTCCTAGAGACTTAGGACCAGATTTTAAAAGGTATTTGGGTCCCTAATGGGGTTTTCAAAAGCCTGGCACCCATTGAAATGAATGAGATTTAGGTGCCTTTTGATCCTGCTAGTTACCTTTAAAAATCTGGCCCGTGGGCACTTTTGAAAATTTTACCCTTTGGCACTTTTGAAAACCTTACCCAAATCCACAACAAATATAATTTGCTGCGTATTACTCACCAAACTCTACAGCCTTTGGTCTTTATTCAGCAAGACACTTAAACAAGAAGCAAACACTAAACCCATGGAAATCAACCTTAAGCTTGTGAGGAGTCACTGAAATCTATGGGATGACTTGCTTGCTTAACATTGGGCAAACACCTTGCTGAGTCCAGGCCTGAAGGTTGTAACAGAGATCCAAATTAAAATGCACCGTGAATGCCGCCTGTTTTGCTGATTTTTCTGGGCACAAGAGACGTGGCAGAGTGTAGCTGATGTATTGTGTCTGTAGGAAGAGTGTATATAACTTGGGGTGAAAAAAGGACAGTGGAGGGGAAGGGTGTCATAGCAGTAGAGAGAAAGCTTTGCCCCTAATTATTGCAAAAGGGGACAAGATCTTTTGTCATTTAGCTTGGGGGGCGCTGGGGAGGATTAGTGAAAGAAGCGACTAGCTGATTCTAAATTGGACAGTGTCTGTGTAGCACAATAAATGGCTAGAGACATAGACATTAATCTGATGCCATGGGCTAGGCCAGCCTCTCCTCACCGATTTCCATCAACACTCTCCCCAGCTCTCCCAGCTTTTCTAACTAGATTTATTCATGTTTTCCTCTTTTCCTTTCATGCCCAGCTTCCCAGCACCCTACTGTATAGACAAGGGGTGGGCAAACTTTTTGGCCCGAGGGCCACATCAGGGAATAGAAATTGTATGGCGGGCCATGAATGCTCACAAAATTGGGGTTGGGGTGTGGGAGGGGGTGAGGGCTCCGGCTGGGGGTGCGGGCTCTGGGGTGGGGCCAGAAATGAGGAGTTCAGGGTGCGGGAGGGGACTCTGTCTGGGCTCTGGGGTGGGGCTGGGGGTGAAAGGTTTGGGGGGAAGGAGGGTGCTCCGGGCTGGGATCGAGGGGTTCTGAGGGCACGAGGGGGATCAGGGCTGGGGCAGGGGGTTGGGGCATGGGGAGAGGCTCAGAGGTGCAGCCTCCGGGTGGCGCTTACCTCAAGTGGCTTCTGGAAGCAGCGGCATGTCCCCCCTCCGGCTCCTACGCAGAGGCGTGGCCAGGTGGCTCTGCACGCTGCCTAGGGTGACCAGATGTCCCGATTTTATAGGGACAGTCCTGATTTTTGGGTCTTTTTCTCACATAGGCACCTATTACCCCTCACCCCATCCTGATTTTTGACACTTGCTATCTGGTCAGCCTAACGCTGCTCCGTCTGCAGCCACCGCCTCTGCAGCTCCCATTGGAGCACCGGAGCGGGCCATTAGAGTGGGCCATTGGAGCCGGAGGGGAACCATGCCATGGCTTCTGGGAGCTGCGTGGAGCGGCCCCCAACCCTGCTCCCCGGCTGGAGCAGCGGAGCGGGGCAAGCCCCAGACCCTGCTCTCCAGTGGGAGCTTGAGGGCTGGTTTAAAATGGCTGGCAGGCCGGATCTGGCCCATGGGCTGTAGTTTGCCCACCCCTGGTATAGACAGAGAGGTCTTTAGGAAGCCTCTCAATGGGCGTAACCTTCCCCCATGCACTTAAAGTTTTCTCAGCAGTGCAAGAAAGGAGACCAGCTCCTATTGAGGAGTTGGATGCCTGACTCTTAGAGGACAGCGAATTCCCCCAACTTCTAATGGATTAAAAACAAAAGAAGTTGGAATCGACAAATGTACTGATGACAGCTACAGAGCACGGCTGCTGAGTTCTAATAGCAACATTCCTGCGTTTTATTCTATGGAGAGGCATTTTATTTCAGTTTTAGATTCACTTCTTTTTCCCCCCCTTCAGAAAGGGGCGAGCCACCTTTAATCAAGTCAAGATTCAGTGATGAGAATCTCCTTTGTTTGCCAGCGAGTGCTACCAAACAGCGAACAGTTCTACAAACCCTAATGCAGATACAACTGTTTTTTTGAGGGGGAGGGTGTTCACCCCACAATAGCCCGGAAGCAAGGGTGCTGGAACAAACTGTAAACCCTGGATAGGATGGAAACCATGTCAAACCAGGGGGTGCGGCAGCACCCCTACTTCCAACACCTATGCCTGGAAGGGGTTAATGAGGCTGAGAAGGGGCCAATTAACCAGCTAAGGCCACAGCTGAGGGGAATTAGGTGGCCAAAGTAAGGCTGAGGGTGCTCAGCTGAGAAGGAAAAGGCGGGGCTAGGAAAAAGGCTAGCAAAAGAAAGGGGCTGCAGGGAAGTAGCCTGCAGTTATTCCCTGGGAGTTAGATGGTGTGGGAGAACTGAGTGATTTGTAGTTACATCCTGAGAGGTGGGAGCTGGAGCTGGAGCAGCTAGAGAAGGGGAAAGCCAGAAGCTGTAGGAGGGAGTCTAGGAAAAGAGCATCAGGATTCTACAGTTGCCAGTCATAGGGTCCCTGGACTGGAACCTGGAGCAGAGAGTGAGTGTGGGCTCCCCTACCAGCCCTGGGGAAGTGGCACCAGAGGGGTAGTAAATGAGAAGACTGCTGGTTAGAAAAGACTTTGGTCCCCTGGAAGGGGAAACTCACATAGTGACTTGGCTGGAGGGTCAAGTCATGAAGAGGGAACCGGCTGAGTCAGCAGCAGGGAATGCCACAAGCCTTGGACCTGGAAAGAGCTAATCCCCAGAGTGGCCAGGAGGAGGAGCTATCTGCGGTGAGTGTACCCTGGGATGGGGGTGGAAATAGGAACCACTAAATTGGCTTTGAAATTCATAAAGCAAACAGCTGTGCTCCACCTTTGGCCACGTGTCCCTGACCCCCGTGAAGGCCGAAGAGAGGTCTGGATTGAGCTAACGCCTTGACTTGGCAAAGTGCTTGCTGAAATCCCATGGACTTCATGGGGACTCAAGCAGCTGCTTAAAGTTAAGAATGTGCTCAAACAGTGGCTTTAGGGCAGAGCACAGCCCTGGTTTTGTGGCTAGACCCTGGTGCAGGGATCCCCGAGAACCATGTTCTATTCCTGGCTAGGCTGTTGGGTAATCTTGGGTAACTCAACCTGCCTCTGTGCCTCAGTTTCCTAATAGAGAGAATGATACTTACGAGAATGATCCTTACCATCTCTGTAGAGTGCTTTGAGAGCCATGGGTGAAAAGTCGTCTTGTATAAAAGCAAGGCCTGTCTACTTAATCTCCTCTAACTGTATACTCTGGGGCTTGCAGGTGTCCTTTCTAATCAGAGTCCACCAGGCTGAGTTATATTTAGAACTGCCAGCCTTTTTCTGTTTGTATTATATGAAGTACCCATCATGGACCAGGACCCCATTGTCCAACTGTTCTACAGAGTGATGGATGTCTCGGAGCAAAGTCCTTTCTCACACAGCCAGCCCTATGTTAATGTTTAGCACATGCTTCAGTGTGTTCGTGACTTGGAACCTTAAATATCTTTGGCCCTTGGACACTGTTTAGTAGATTTTTTTTTTTTTCCACTAATGGTGCAAATTGGAAAATGATCAGGATGACTTTCTCTAAAGTATGGCAGATCTTGGCTTGAGAAAACAAAAGGCTTCATTTACCATGGCTTTATTGTCATTTATGAGAACGTACAGAAACTCTGGTGCCAGAGAAGCAGCCCACAGACAACACTAAAACAGCGGCGTAAAGCGTCGAAACAAATCCAGTTTAACACGGCGTGCTGACCTCGTTCGTCACAGAGGTTGGATATTTCACTGTACCTTGTCATGACAATAGCCGGGGAGCAATGAACACTTAGTACAATTCAGTTTCATTGCGGAATCCTTTGATCGTTGTCAGATGTGACTAGATCCACTAGACAGCTGCGGGAAGATCCTTCCGCAAGGCTGATTTCTTGGTCTGGTGGCTAATCAGACCTAGGAAACAAACACACACAACGCCATGGGAGCTCAGGCATATAGGGCAGTGAAACAGGTTTATGTTGCCAGTCGTGTTCGCCGCTGCTATTCAGTGATTCCTGGGACTGCAATGCATGGCTTATTTTTGGGATTAAAATAGGTACTGATTTAGGAGGAAATCAGTATCTGCTAGGTCAATGCTTTAGGCAGGGTCTGGTTAACGTGTACTGTTTGCTACCAATCTAGTCATTGGGCTAGAAAGACAATTAAGTCCCCTTCTCGTTCTGTTTGCAGACTGTTCACAATCAGCTCACGGCTGTTTTGGTTTTAGTCTTTATTCACGGAGACGCTGCCCCTCCGCATGCATCAGCACAGGGGAGTAATAGGGCATAAAGCTCCCTCTTTTTCTGCTGTGCAGCCTGTTGGTATTGCTACCCATAGAGCAGTGTTGTCAGCCTTCTACTACCCTTCCTTTGCCAGTGGGCAGCGATCGGCTTGGCAAGGGCAGGGAGCAGTGGAGCTTTGACTCTGCCCCATCAAACGCATTGGCTATCACAGAGGGGAAAATGCTCTGGGCCAGGTATGACTTTCCCCACTCAGCCAGCCAGGAGGCACCAGGGACTAAACGTAATACTGCGTCTGACTCTGCTCTGGGCAGTCTAACTACACCCTTACCACGGCCTAGCACTGAATTAGTTCCATGAATCGTTTTTGCTTGGTAGATTGACTGGCCAACATTAACACAATGTCCAGCTCTACTGGTTAGACCACATACGTAGGTCTATGGGGCTGCTAGGCAGTGAATCTTCTAGCTGAGGAGGGAGGAGCCCATGCAGAGCAGAAAGCAAGTCCCCAGTTCAGTATCTGCTGATGATTTGAATAGAATTGCTCTAGCCCTCTAATGCTTGGTACGAGAGCTGGTCGCAAATGGCATTTCTGACCCTTGTTTTGTCCCAAATTGGGATGGAAAAATTGAAATGTCCTATTTTTTCGCAGAACAGAAATGCCAAAAAAATTCAGTTTGGAAACCCCGAAAAACCTCATTGAAACCTTTTTTGCTTTGAGAATGTAGAACTATAGTATTAGCTATAATTCATCTGAGAAAATCGGAGAGCAATAAACCAGGACAGTCCGAACAAAATAGGCCATTGCAATTTTGAATCAGTTCAAACAATTTCTGGGGAAAATATCTTTGGAATCGATACGGTCGCATGAAACATTTTGACTTTGATTACACAATGTTCTCAACCCGCTCTGCTTGGGACAGTCTTCCCAGGCAACTGGAGTGTGTAATCCATGCGAACACTGCTGTTTGCCTCTGCCCCCTTTGCTACTGACCTCAAGCTCATGTACTGGTTCTTTAGCTTATGCTGTCAGATCCAGAAGTCAGGACAACCTAGCTATGGGAGCAGTTTGCGAGACATAGACGTTTGGAAATTCAAAGTGTATCTGACTTACCTAAATAGCGAGTGGTCAGAAGGGAAGGAGATGATGTTGTGGTCTCCTTTTATGTACCTCTTTGTAGAGCTGTGGAAAATAAGGAAAACCCATCTGTGAATGTACTACTGTGCAAAACATCCACTCAACCCTCACTCCTTGGTATACTGCGTTATTAAAGAGCAGAAATTTATTTATTTTTTTATTTATGCCTCGTGTTTCCCTTCTGCCTGATCTTTCGGAAACTCTTCCCCCTTTAAAAACTGCCCCTCGTTGACTTCTGTTCTCATTCTTTCACCCAAGATGCCTGTGCCCATGTGCCTGCCTCCCAGAGCTGCCCAGACCACTTTGGGTTGGCTCGGCCTGGGGCGTTGCCATGGGGATCAGAGAGGGATTCTGATACCCTCAGAGGCCCTGTCTCCATGCTACGTCGACACTGCAGCTGGACGCAGGCCTTTCCGCCTGGGTAGAGGGTCATGTGCTACCTCTGCTTGAGCTAGTGTAGAGATTATGGCATGGGATAGCCACCCAAAATACACCCAGGGGGTCAGGTGGGCTTGTACTTGGGTGGCTAGTCCATGCCTCAGCCCTTGCCGCAAGGTCCCCACTACTATTTTTAGTGCAGTAGCTCGAACAGAGCTAGCCCTGGCGGCCTGGCCTGGCCTGGGAGACTTGCTTTCAGTTGCAGTCTACATACCTCAGAGTTTGTCCTAAAGAACCCAGCCTTGACTCCTCTCTGTGGGAATCTGACTCACTCCCCACTCGAAAATTTCCACAGAAAATTTTGACAAACGAAGAAGTTACGGGGGGTTTTCTCTTCTCCTCCCCCCCCCCCCCCGCCATCTAAACATTTCCACAGAAAATTTTCAAATTTCGTTGGGTGGAAATTTTGAATCCTGAAAAACTTTGGGCCACCAACATTTTCTGGTTTGGGCCAAAATATTTTGGTTTTTGGCCAAACTATTTCGGTAGTTGGGTGTTTTGGCTTTTTGACACAAGATCGAAATTTCCCACAGAGAACCAATACTTGCATGAAAAAATTCATTTTGTCAAAACCCACAATTTTCCACTATGAAATGGCCTTGACAGAAATCTTTCAAGTAGTCCTAGGCCGCCCCCTTCCAATCCTTAAGTCGCTACGTTCTCAGGAGTCTGCCTAGAACCGTGTCTCTGTTCTACCATTTCAGCCATATTCTGCTTGTATACCTGTAACGTTTCGTGTTGATAAGCCAGTGCACAAAGTCCTTGGCCTTCATCTTGTCCAAATATCTGGTAAAATCACTGGTGAAGGTGCCTTCAGAATGCCGCTTGATGTCGGAAGTAAAACTCCGAGCGCTTTTCGATTCAAAAGATTGCCATCTGTTTGGGAGAGAGGGATGGGAAACGTTAAGGAGGGTGCTGCACTGGGATGGATACAGGGTCCTGTGGAGAGCACGCTGTAGCGGCAGTCAGCAGGCATGAATTCTGTTTCTGCCCTTGCCGCTGACTTGCTATGACAACGTAACTGTAGGTAAGTCCCATCCCTTTTGTCCTGGGTGTGTTTAGACTAAGTTCTCCAGGGCCCAGACTATCTAGTGTAACAGGGCCCTGATCTTGGCCTAAGCCTGTAGGTGCTGCTATAATACCAAAACATACATTGCTTATGCAGCGCTACACTATATACAATTAATAATACATTGCTTTTCTTTAGCGCATGTCTACTGTAGATCTCAAAGTGCTTTATCAAGGGGATCAGCATCATATCCATATTTTACAAATGGGGAAACTGAGACACGGGACAGTGAAGTGATTTGCCCAAGGTCCCCCAGTAGACCAGTGGCAGAGGTAAGAGCAACCCAGCTCTCCTAAATCCCTGTCCAGTGCTCTACCCACTAGGACCCACTGCCTCTTAGTTACCCACATAATCTACAACAGGACCCGGCACTGCATGTGCCGTGTCTTACAGGACCAAGTCTATACAGCGCGAGCACAATGTGGTCCTGCTTCATCAGGACAATATCTAGCTGTGGCGGGGTTGCAAGTGCTTCTGGAGGATAGGATTAAAATTTTGAAATGGTCTGAAGTAAATAGGATGAAATTCAATAAGGACAAATGCAAAGTACAGGGCTGTTGCATCTTGTGCGCAGTTAACATGCGCAATTTCAGCTTTACGCGGTCGGCAAAAACCAAAAAAAAGAGAAAAATAACAATTTTAATACTGTACCTGTAGTGCGCGCGGTTCCGCCCGCCATTGAACTCAATGTAATTTTGACTATATGTGGTTTTCGCTTTACGCGCTAACGGCGGAATGGAAACCCCGCGTAAGATGAGGCAGACCTGTACTCCACTTAGGAAGGAACAATCGGCTGTGCACATAGAAAATGGGAAATAACGGCCTAGGAAGGAGTACGGCAGAAAGGGATCTGGGGGTCAGAGTGGATCACAAGCTAAATGAGTCAGTGTAACACTGTTGTGAAAAAAGCAAACATCATTCTGGGATGCATTAGCAGGACAGGAGTGTTGTAAGCAAGACACGGAAAGTAATTCTTCCGCTTTGATTAGGCCTCAGCTGGAGTATTGTGTCCAGTTCTGGGTGACACATTTCAGAAAAGAGGTGGACAAATTGGAGAAAGTACAGAGAAGAGAAACAAAAATGATTAAAGGTCTAGAAAACATAACCTATGAGGGAAGATTGAAACAAATGGGTTTGTTTAGTCTGGAGGGGACTGAGGGAGGACATGAGAACAGTTTTTTCAAGTACATAAAAGGTTGTTACAAGGAGGAGGGAGAGAATGTTTTCCTTAACCTCTGAGGCTAGAACAAGAAGCAATGGGCTTAAATTGCAGCAACGGAGGTTTAGGTTCAGACGTTAGGAAAAACATCCTAACTGTCAGGATAGTTGAATACTGGAATAAATTGGCCTAGGGAGGTTATGGAATATCTGTAACTGGAGATTTTTAAGAGCAGGCGAGACCAGCACCTGTCAGGGATGTCTAGATAATAGTTAGTCCTATGCCATGAGTGCAGGGGACTGGACTAGATGACTTCTTGAGGTCTTTTCCCATCCTATGATCACTAGGGCTCCTAGATGATACTGCAATGCCTAATAATATGGTCCATATTCTCTGCTCCTTTCCTAATACACCTCACCATCTTATTCACTTTTTCATCTGCTGCACATCGTAATATGCCGTACCATCACCTGGCAGCAAAGCCAAATAAAACCGAGTAATTGACATGATTAAGCTGTGTCTGATGGGTCGCATTTGTGTTCTCTCCCTCTACTTCAGCCCGGTACCACCAACCCACGGTGTACTTGTCAGTCTCAAATGCACCTTACCTAGACTCATCCGACAAATTGTTGAGGACAATCTGCCAGCTGGCTGGAATCAACACCACGATTACTAGTCCATATAGGTAGAGCCACTGTATGCTTTTCATTTGGCCTTCTGTACAAGACAATAACACCTAAGGTTACAATTTGCCAACAAACTAAATCCAGCCTTAGCTGGATGAATTACAACACAAGTCACTTTGAAGTGCATTTCCAGCACTTGGATGGGTGGAAAATTGGATCCTAGGACCTATAGGCATATATAATGGTTAATCAAAAGTACACAATTACAAGAAAACAGCTGTATATTTCAAAGACTCATTTTATGGTAATAAACCTTACCCTGAACTCCTGTCTATATGGTCCCCATTACCACACCAGCCAGCTGAGCACCTCACAATCTTTAGTGTATTTTTATATATATATATATATATATATATATATATATACACACACACACACACACACACCCTTTAGAAGATCTAATTAATAATGGTTCAAAGGTTTGAAACCGGGATGCCGGAACAATTTTTATGGGGAGGGGTGGGGATGCTGAGAGCCAATGAACCAAATTCTAAACCCTGTATATGATGGAATCCACTTCAAGCCAGGGGGTGCAGCAGCGCTCCCTGGACCGGTAGTTCGAGCCCCAACGTTTGAAATTGCTCATTATCCCCATATCTTTAGCTGGTCACTTCTAGGACAACAACACCTCACGGAAGCAAGTAAATCAGACCGTTTCCTGAGAAGGTTAGTCAAGATCCAAATGATTATTTGATTTTTTTTTTTTTTAAATCTCCCTAGTTTCATGAATAATTTAGAATGTTTAATCCTTTCCCAACCATCAGATGCATCACCCTGACTTCACTTCTTCAAAGTGCTGAAACTGGATACTGAGAAGGGGGGAAAGGCTTACCTTGCGCAAGAACCAGTGTTCTCCTAAAATCAGAATCTTGTTTTCCTTGTACAAACCGGTTGTGGCTAAACTCTGCTCCTCACCAGTGCTTTTAAGCTCGTTAGCAGGATGCTAAAAGATGACAGGTGGGTCACCGGTACTCCTGGTTTTAGTTGCATGGGTTGTTATGAATCATTACATGGTGGGTTTTTTTTAAGTGGGTCTGTTGCAAAAAATACAGTTGCCGCATTTTTTTTTTTTTCAACGTACGCCTTCAGCAACGTGTTTTTTACAGTGCTCGGACCAATCAAACTACCTATCATTTTTTCCCTTGTAGATAAACTAGTCCCTTATTGCCACAACACATCCTATGTGGAGAAATGATTTCTGAGCCTGCAGGGTTTCTGTTCCAAACACCTTTCTGCTCAAGTGAAAAGAAGAGAGCCAGAGTGCCAAAGAAACCCACCCCATTGTGGGACAAAAATACTTAAATTGACAATCGTCCTTGATCTCTGGAAGATCAGCCATGAATCTCAAATAACTTGAAGATGGATTTGACACAACGTGTAGGGGTCCTTCCTGGCTCACGAGTTTGCCTCCTAGGCGCGCTTGAAATATAAATGAATGAGGAATCTCACTGTCTTACAACGACTTGCTTAAATTAAAGTCCTGGATTGAACTGGTCTACTGAGGATGAACTTTCCATCCCAAGCCCTATTTTGGCCACCTCTAACTTCCCCTGAAACAACAGGCTAGATGCTCAGCTGATGTCAACTGGCATCACTCTGATTTTGATGGAGCGACGCTGATTCAAATTAGCTGAGGATCTGGCCCCGCGTCTTTTGATTTGGTGCTTGTTCTCAGCCCAGCTCTGGGGAATATTTGGGAGTTGATCAGACCAGCTTGCTTTGATAGCTGTGTCCTGGGGAAAGGACAGTGTTTTTCCTTCTGTGAAAATTGTTCTAATCATTTCTATATCACTGAAGCTAGAGAAGGAAAACTGCTTGAGTCATCCAGTCCAGCCCCCTGCCAGGGCACTATTATCCCATATGGCCTCTGCCCCAGGACTCCCTGCCAATGCATGAATGCCACACTAGTCTTTGCAGTGAAAAATTCTGCACAGGCAACATTTACTGCAAATCCTTTTAACCCCCCTCCAGCAGAAAATCTGTTCAGGTGGTGGGTAACTGGGAGCAACTTTACACCCTCTCCTCAGCCCTTCTGGGGAGGAATGATTCAGTCAGGTTATTCATCCCCTACTCAGAAATCATAGAATATCAGGGTTGGAAGGGACTTCAAGAAGTCATCTAGTCCAACCCCCTGCTCAAAGCAAGACCAATCCCCAGACAGATTTTTGTTGTTGTTGTTGTTGTTGTCCCCATCCCTAAATGGTCCCCTTAAGGATTGAACTCATAACCCTGGGTTTAATAGGCCAATGCTCAAACCACTGAGCTATCTCTCCCCCATGAGTCAAGAGAGCTGCTGGGGGTTACCAGTGCCCGAGGCAGAAAGTGGGTGTCAGTGCCTGCGTTGCATCCTGGGATGCTCTTCATTGTTGCCATTTGAAGGGGCTGTCCCCTGGCTTTGAAGGGAGCGAGGCAGCTGCAGGTTTCCTCTTGGGGAAAGCAAGGGCTGAGAGACCTCTGCCTGAGAGTTTTCAGGTCTAGCATTAAACACTGGTGGAGAATTTCTGTTGCCTGGAACTGCTGGAGATTTTCCCATTACCCCTGTGAGCTAGGTCAGCCCGGGACTCTACACCTTCTTTCCTTAAGACCCAGGCCTGCTGGAGGCCCTTTTTGTCTCATTTCCCTGATCTCCCAGTCCCATGTTGATTACAATGCTATTCTGGGGTAAATGTTTGAATGGTGGAACTCCAGTGGGAATTAGAATTTTCACCACCTGTTTAGAGCTGTGTAAACTGGAGTCCAACTTTATTGGTCCTCCAAAACTATGGACCATGTTACATACCTTTTTTCACCAATAGATGGCGCTCTACCGGCATGTGAGTAAATGGCCAGAATTTTTTTGTCTGGAACTTTCTTCCTTTGCCCCCTCCCCCCCGCACCGAAAAAGCAGATTCAGCAATACAGCAATGTCTTGTGAATTTTTCTTGACTTTTGCCACATTGTTGGTATTTGTTTACTTTGGGGGGCTGATTGTTCATTGCAGGAAAAACAAACAAAAACATCAGAATGTTTCATCTAAATACTTGAAAATGAAACATTTTGATTTTTGTTTTAAAATGAACTTGAATTTAACTTTTTAATAAAAAAAATGACAGATGGCCAAAATCGAAACAAAATGGTTTGATATTGTTGCAACAAAACATTTCATTTGACCAGAAATGAATTTTTTTTTTCTCGTCTTTGACTTGCCAGAAATTTCAATGTTTTTCCTTTTTGGTCTGACCCTAAATCGATTATTTTTTTCCCCTCGACTACTCAAAATTGCCAAACAAACTGATTCCTTTGAGTAAGCAGGGATTTCAAAGTTTAGCAAGGGAAGGATTAAAAGAGAAACAGCAAGGAGGGATGAGGAAGAAGATTCTATGAAGTATGCCCCCCAAAATAGAGGGTAACGTGCGACTCTAAAGTCCGACAGGAGGAGTGAAGGACCCCTATATAGACTTGCTAACTGGCCATTGTGTTGTGAAGAATCATTTCTATCTGTTGAATAGACACCACGGTGGGTCGTGGAACGCATGTCAGGTTAAAGCAACAGCTGCCCACTTGCTGTGGGAATGTAGGGAGTGTTTCCAGGAAAGACAGGTTCTTTGTGAAGAATTTGGAGGCTTTAAGGTGATGGAATATACTATGAAGGGTTTAGTGGGTGTATCAGGAAAGTAGGGTCACACCAGAAAAGCTCGGCTGCGGTGGCTGTTTTCTAAGGATACAGAGCAGGGTAAGTGTGAAGTGGCGTGAAGGTACATAGGAGAGGCTGCTTCACCATAAAGCATTAGAAGTCGTCTGAGAGTGGAGCTGCAGATAGGCAGGAGAACCAGCCTGGGGACCCAGGGCGCTAACCGGAGCGGGGAAGGATACACGGCACAGAGCACAGAAAGGGGCTGAGAATAGTACACCAGGGGAACCAGGCTGCGTGCTCTGTCCCAGCCATAAATACTTTCAAAGGTAGACCAGGAAGGGGCTGGGAACAAGGCCAGGGGATGAGCTGAAGAGAAGCTCCAAAGAGCAGAACCACCATTTTGCTCATTGGGACTCTTTTTAGTCGGGGGCCAGAGGGCTAAGCCATATCTCCAGCACAGATTGGGTTGTTGAGAGCTGAGGAGACTCACCTCAGGGAGGGAAACTGAGGCAAGGGAGTGCCCAGTAGGTGGTGCTATAGGGCAGCCACACCCACTACAGCAATACTGAAGCCTCTTCACAATACCAGAGAGGTATAAAGGGGCCTTAGGACTTGTTTACATGGCAAGTCACTGCATGGCAAGCCAGGCTGTGAATCGACTATATACATCAAGGTGCACTCGGGGACTTTATGTGCACTGTTGCAGTGTCCACACCGGATGTTACAAGCTAGGGCGCCGTAGATTCATATAATGGCTTGCTGTGAGTAACTTGCCATGTAGACAACTCCTTAGTATAAATGAGATTAGAATCTGGCTGTGGGAGTTTGACCATTTACTTCACTGGGAACAGCCCTGAGCACTTTTGAAAATCTCCTACTTCCTGTTCTGTTGCAGAATTGATTGATTCATTCATTCTTCTCAGACTGCTCAACCCAGTCTGATTCCTATAACTTTTGGTATCGACACAGATGCAATGGCTCCAATTTTTAACTTCTCTGCTGTTCACATTCTTCACGCTTCTCAGTCTTGGAACAGTCCTATTGCAGCCAAGTAATTATCTTTCCACCAAAGAGGGTTTTTTAATATCCCTGTCCAAATATCACTGTGGTTCAAATGGGTGCCGGACTAGAAGAACCTTCTGCTAATTAGGTATAATCATGGTTTTAAAAGAAAGCTTTTGACATCACAAAAGCAAGGCAATAATAGATTAATTAGCTCAACCTTTGGAAAACAGGTCCAAATTGTACTGCTCTCTAGCACGTCACTCCATATTACCTGTTTATTAATGCTACCCAATTTAGTTTGCAGGGACATTGTTATGATATAGTGTAATGATCTCATGACCTTGTAAGGAACTCCAGACGTCAGCTGTGACAGTTACTAGGGATGGGGAAAGAATCCAGTTTCAACCAGTATATCTAAAAATACGAGGGTTCATCATGATTCGTATCGCTGCAGAATGAGATGGACGCTCCAGTAATGATCAAAAATGTGAATTTTACTGTAACAAAAAAGATTCTCACGAACTACAAGAACACCCCACACAACCGCTCGGGAAATACTGATTTAGGGCGAATATTGTCCAAGGGGTGTAGTGTGGTGTGTTTTTTTTCTTTTCTTTTCTTTTCTTTTCTTCAATCAATGAAGAAAATGGCTTGGATCCAAAATGAACAGTTAGCCCTGGGACAAAATGGGTGGCTCTTAACACAGTTGTGTCTGAAATCTGAGCCCTTCCTTTCCTGGCAGGGAAGCATTTTGCTCTTCTAAGCGATCTGCCAAGCTCTGGATTTGACACTTGGGCATAACTGACAATGCATGCTTCTGCTGAGGAGGTGAGGGACCATTGTACTGATGCCGAGAATAGCAATTGTGGAGAAAGTCCTGCCCTGCGATGGAGGTTCATGTGCAAGCTGGTTGGCATATAGGAGCTGTGAGGGAATGGTGCATGTTCTGTGCAGATGAAATCTTCAGAAAATGTAGCTGCTGAGCTCCAACAACTTTCTACTGAGCATGTGCAAACTGAATTTTTTTTTTCCAGCAGCTTATCCCTTGGTCAAATTTGGGCAGCTTTCCCAGGGGAACAGCAAAAGACACATTCCTGACACGGAGGGCACTCCCTGGCCTGTCAGAGGTTGGTTAGGCCTTTAAAGATGGCCAGGCTCAGCCAGCCACATCTTTGCTGGCTCAGCTGCCACTTCCCTAGATGATATCAGTTAGCTTCATTGCATGGATTAATAGGCTCAGGTAAAAGGATACTGGGTGGATTAAGAGCTCTCTGCACAGTAGCAAGGAAGGAAGCAGCAGAGCTGCAAAGGGCCTGTGAGACAAGTCAGGGGAGCAACGTGTGCTCCAGGAAGCCCAGATGGACTGGGCGGGGGCAGCCCTTGAGAGCCGCTGGGCTATGACTGGTTGGAAGCAATGGGTGTCCATTCCAAGTTGACTCAATTTGGACTCTCCATGGGGAAGAAACCAGAGAGTCGGCAGTCTGGAAAAAGGACTTTTCATTGAGCCCAGAAAGGAGATTATTTTGGTTTATGTTGGACATGAAGATTTTTTTTTTTTTGTTGGACCTTTTTATTTACCGCCCCTGAACTCCAGGAGCGGGAGCAAACTGAGCGTGATTTGGCTGGAAAGTCAAGTTGCCAGAGCAGGCCATGGGGAGCCAAAGGAGGGAGATGAGGGGAGGGGAGTTGTAATACTGCATTCTGCTGCCAGGGGGTGGTCAGGGGGTGACTTCGCTCATTGTATAGCCAAATTTTAAGTCCTTGCTTGAAAGCATGGAGGGGCTGGAGCTTCTCGACCCAACAGTTGTGAATTTTTTTTTTTTTTTTTTTTGCCATGGGTGAAATAATGTAACTTTCCTTGACCTCATCCTGGGAAACATCTGAAGTGTGGTAGTTTGAAAGTTTTTGAAAAAGATAAGATAAAATAATTCAGCCTGAGGCAGACACCCAGCCCAGAAAACTTCAGCTAAACTGATCAAAATGTGGCAAAGTTATAAGCAACTGAAAATAGGGTCTTATGGTGGAAAGTGTTGGGCCAACTTAACTATAGATGTTGTCACCTCTGCTGGCTAGAGTAGTAAGGAACCCTGACACATGCATAGAATCATAGACTATCAGGGTTGGAAGGGACCTCAGGAGGTCATCTAGTCCAACCCCCTGCTCAAAGCAGGACCAATCCCCAGACAGATTTTTGCCCCCGCTCCCTAAATGGCCCCCTCAAGGATTGAACTCACAACCCTGGATTTAGCAGGCCAATGCTCAAACCACTGTGCTACCCCCCACCCAATAGTTAGAAGGGAGTCAGGGCAGTGAGATCATGACACGGGGTGTCGTACATGGTATCGCTAACCCCAAACATTCAAAAATCATGTGTTTGCTTTAAACAAATCTTTAGATTTAAATATATATATTTCGGGGGTTCATTTTGTTTGGCGGCTGGTTTCTGAGACTTGAAGGTAAATCCTAATAATAAGGTGCACTCAGTTCACGTTTTCAATCTTTGTTCACCACAATTTCAATATTTTTTTTTTAAATTGGAGGTTAACATTTTCAAAAGTGACACAACTTTTCTGTTGCTCAACGTGTTTGAGTTCTGTCATGTCCTGGCACATCAGATGTTTTTAAAACCTTCCAAAGAAGATCCAGCACAGCCTTTTGCTGTTTAGTTGAAACGGCCATTCCTGAACAATTTATTCTGCCATCGCGATTCTGGTCAATTTTCCCCCATGGAGGAAAAAAAAGTGCCTAAACTCACTTTTTGAAAATGAGATTGGAAATCGGGCCCCAAGTGACTTAGGATACTAAAGGTATTTAGGCACCTAAAGATGCAGCTGGTGTCTAGTAGGAGTCACCAAAGCACCTAAGTAGGTTAGGCACCTAATTCCCATTAAGTTATATACCTAACTCCTATTGACTTTTAAGTGCTTCTGTAAATCTCACATGACATCACTCCGCATCTTTAGGTGCCTTTGAAAATCTGGCCCTGAAGCCTTTTAAAAAATTTACCCTAGCTCAATAGCTGGTTGAAAAACAAGGGAGAAAAAAATAACAGCCGAAATTCTTTTCCTGGTTTTCTGCCCCAACCCCACCCCCTTCTGATGAAATTTCAATGAAAAATTTCATCCCACAATTAAAATTTGGAAAATTTTGACCCGCTCCTGTTGACATATCCTGTCCAGAATCCATTTAGAGGTAGGTTTTAAAGGTTTACATTTTTATTGGTTAATGTCAGTGAATATTGATTTCACTACACACACAAACCAATGAAAGGAGATTTTTTTTCCATCAACCGTAATCAAAATTCAGACCGGCAAAGAAAGAAAAATGCTGCTTGAGAACGTATTGGCGTTTGATTTTTAAGGCTACTGACTTTGGATAGTTTGACCTGTGATGTTGACAATTTGTGTTTATAATGGTGCTTAAAGCTTTAACTTTTTGCATCTCAACGACTACTGTCATTAAATAATTGTCCAACCCCCCATAAGTTCCTGCTACTGTGAACACTGAAATAGACAAAACCTGAAAAAAGGCTTAAAAATAAACATTGTTATTATCCATCATAATTATAATAATCAAATTCTGCCTGGCCTACTTATATAGAATTTTTACCCCTGCTATAAGATTCTATAAGTCTCGATCAAAAACTGTGGCACTCTTGTTTAATTTTCATCCTTCTAATATTCCACTTTTCACGAGGATGTGCTAGTGATTATCATCTTTTTTTTTTTTTAGCACTGTAGAAAATTACCTAGCAAAGAAATTTTTAAAAGTTTGAACTGGTTTTTGGTTCCGGTCCAACCCTCAGTAACAGGAGACGTACGATTTGTAGACATATGATTTATCTCTGCAGAGATCCTTTCTATAAATCATCATTCCTCACACATGCAAATACAGCAATTAGGTGTAGGTGTACCCCTGCAATTAGGCAATAATTTATGCCTTTAGGTTCCTTTGCCTTGTTACAAAGCCATTCTTGCTTCGGCTAGGGGCTTCTGCATCTGCCTTTTTTGTGAACCTTTGGGGAGGCTAACTAGCAAACAGCAGTTTTGAAATATGCTACCTTTTTGTGCCCCATGTTTGCATTCTGGCAGAGTTGATTCAGCCCTTCCATTGTTAGCTAATTTGTAATTAGGGAGATGAACTGAATTCCATGCAGCTGGGTGCAGGGCTGGCTCCAGGCACCAGCCGAGCAAGCTGGTGTTTGGGGCGGCAGATTGTTGGAGGCGGCATTCTGCCCAATCCTAGGGCGGCACGGTCGCTTTTTTTGTTTTGTTCTTGTTCCGCTCTGGCCGCTCTGTAGGGGGCGGCGGTGCGGAGAACCAGAGCGCCCTGCAGGGCAGTCCTCTTCCTTCCCTCCCCGCCGACCGGAGCGGAGCCCTCGCGGCAGGCGGCAGGAGATGGCGCAGCGGGAGGGGCCGTGTGGCAGCGCCCCTGCTGTAGCCCTGGCCGCCCCCTTCTCTCTCTCTCTCTCTCCTGCCCGCTCCCTCCCCCAGCCGGTCCCCCTGCACCCGCGCTCCGGCCACGCTGCAGGTGTGTTGTTTTCTTTTTTGTTTTTGCTTGGGGCGGCCAAAAAGCCAGAGCCGGCCCTGGCTGGGTGTTTACCCCACATCCTGTGTAGCTGTAAGTCCCATTCTAGAGCCTGGCAGCTGCAACACAAGGCCATCTGAGATCACCTGGTCAGAGCCATTCCGCCACCCGGAGGGAAGGTTGCTGTGAACCCCACCATCCCCAGAACCGACAGCCAACTGCGACTGGACATCGTCATCACCAACAAGGACCCAAAGAAGATCATGACGGTGGACATCACAGTGCCCTTCGAGAACAGGACCCTGGCCTTCCGCAACACCTGAGCTCGAAAGGTGGAGAAATACACCCCTCTGGCTGACCCCTTGAGAGCTAAGGGTTACCAGGTTCAGACACACATGCTGATCATCGTAGCCCTGGGCGCATGGGACCCCAGTAAGGAACGAGTGTTGCAGGAATGCGGAATCGGTCAACGCTACGCTTGGCCGATGCGGCAACTCATGGTGTCCGATGCCATCAGGCGGTCAAGGGACATCTACATTGGCAATACCAGGCGAGAGGAGCTGGAAGTGCAGTTGGGAAAGTAACTGAAATTCTTTCCTCATGGATTGTATCTTCTAAATGGACACCCTACCCTAAATTCTCAATTACCGAGGGACAATCTTCGCTTTCCACAACCAACTCTCTGTATACCTTTTTGTGAGTGATGTACCCGAATACTTGGATGCTAATATCTAAATTGTATTCTTAAATGTATTCACCTAAATTTGGGTTATTGCTGATCATGCACTATATGTATTTTATGACTTTATTGGATAATCTAAGCACTAGATGTACAGACACATTGAACTAACCTCGTTATCTCTAGACTGATTCTTGCCTGCATATTTATACCTGCCTCTGGAAATTTCCACTACGTGCATCTGACGAAGTGAGTATTCACCCACGAAAGCTTATGCTCCAATACGTCTGTTAGTCTATAAGGTGCCACAGGACTCTTTGTTGCTTTTTTCTTAATCTGTGTACTATATAATTTTTTAACACTGGCTTTAATAAAATATTAGAAGCCACTAGATGGTGCAATTACAAATAATCTTACAAGTTCTCTTTAAGTAGACAGGGTAAGGGGGCCATATTTTCAAAGTCAAAATTTGGGACACTTTTTTGTGGTAATGGTTTTTCAGGGCTAACATATAGTTAATATCTTTTTTTTTTGTCTTCTTTTGTTTAAGTGTGTCGCTTAGCTAGCTTCTGTGTATGTAAAATATCTGCATAAAGTATTCATATTTCTTGGAGGGCGGAATTTTATCCGACAACTTAATGATCAGTGTCTTGTAATGAACTCCTTCAGAACAAGTGTTTATAATTTGTTTTCAGTAAAAGAACAGCTCGGGTAATGTCTGGTAGTCTGACTTCATTATCTGTATAGCCAAGAACAGAGAGAGGCAAGAAAAGCCAACAGGAGCGTGCCTGTAAGAACACTGGAGCTTTTGGGTCTAAAAAATTGTTCTTACTTCCTTCTGCATTCAGAGGCATGGGACTTTAAAAGGAATGTACAAACAAACAACACTGCTTCAAAAGAAATATCTGGCTACCATCAATGTTTGCTCCCAACGGGAACACCACCACCAAAGCCCTGAACTTTGACTAGCCACTTGATAAACAACATTTATCACGTATAATTTTTTTTTAAACCAGCATTAAACAATATAGATTCAAATAAATCCTTCTGATTTGCCCGCTGTAGTACCTTCTATCTTAAAGCACTTTGAGAATGTTAATTATGCCTCACTGCCCTGTACTGAACAGCATCTGAGCTGTTCAGATGTGGGTATCATATGCCCTGTATGACTAAGAATGGAGATTCTCCTTTAGCTCAGTTGACAGTGCTTTTGGAGCAGGAGGATCTGAATTCCATAGGGGCAGTTGCTATGTGCAGAGAAGTCCTAGGTGGCTACAACTATTGTCCAATGCTTTGCCTGTTGTGATGTAACATGCATGCACTCACTCTTCCTGCGTGCTTGGAACATATTCCTGATGGTTTGAAATTGAATGTGATAAATGTAAAGTAATGTACTTTGGAAAATTTAATCCCAACTATACATCTAAAATGATGGAGTCTATATGAGCTGGTCTTGGAGTTAGTGTGAATAGTTCTTTGAAAACAGCTGCTCAATATGCCGCACCAGTCCAAAAAAAGCTAATAATGTTAGGAAAGGGATAGACAATATCATAATGCCACAATCTAACTCCATGGTAGGCCCACAGCTTGAATACCACGTGCACCCCATCTCAAAGAAGATATATTAGAATTGGAAAAAGTACAGAGAAAGGCAACAAACATGATTAGGGGGATGGAACAACTTCCCTATGAGGAGCGATTGAAAAGACTGGGACTGCTCATCTTAGAAAAGAGAGAACTAAGGGGGTATGTGATAGAATCCTATAAATTCATGAGCGGTGTCGAAAAAGTGAAGGGGGAAGCGTTGTTTACTTCTTCACATAACTAGGGATGACGAGGGGGGGAAAGCTGATACAAATTACTGGGGCCTGGCGGTCTGGAAGGGGGCCCGTGGCCCAGCTTCACCCCCCTCTCGTCGGCCCTGTGTAGCTGGTCCACCCTTGTTGGGGGGCCTGAAAAAATTCTGGGCCTGGCTCTCTCTCTCCCCCGCCAAACCCATCGGCCCTGTTTAGCCAGTCCGCACTTGCTGGGGTGCCCGAAATTTTTTTTTTTCACCAGGGCCCGAACCCGCTCTTGGCGTCCCTGCACATAACACAAGAACCAGGGGTCATCTGATGAAATTAATAGGCAGCAGGTTTAAAACAAAAAAATGGATTAAAAAAAGAATTAGGTAAGTTCATGGAGGATAGGTCCATCAATGGCTATTAGCCACAATGGGCAGGGATGCAACCCCATGCTCCAGGTGGCGCTAAACTTCTCACTGTCAGAAGCTGGGACTGGCCGACAGGGGATGGACCACTCAATAATTGCCCTGTTCTGTTCACTCCCTCTGAAGCATCTGACACCAGCCACTGTCGGATACGGGCCTAGATCGGCCATTTGTCTGACCCAGTGTGGCCTTTCTTAATTTTTAAGAACATAACAAACTTTTTGATGGATGAAATGAGAAATTGGGACATTTCAGAGGGCAGAGATGGAGCTAGAGAAGTTGTTAAAAAAATGGCTGTTAATAACTTTTGGGGTTTCCAACAAAAAGCCAAATCTCCAAAACCTAAACTGAAAGAATATTGAAATTTTCTGGTCTTTCCATTGCAGTTTTGTTTTTTTTCACACTCTCTCTCTCTCTCATTCTTTGTCACTTTCCCTCCCAACATTTTCCAACCGGCTCTTGTCATACATCCTGTGGGTTGGGCTACCTAAAGTGGTCAGCGTTGGCCTACCTCATCTCCCATGGAAGTCAATACTTGCTTTCAATGGAAGCAGAGTTAGGCCCATGCTAGCTGGCTAGTGCTGCTTTCCCCCACCTCAATTAGCAGGGGCGTGTGCTCACTGCATGGAAGGAGGCAAGGACACGTGGTATGGGTTGTAACCAGGCTCCAGCTTCATTTAGTCAAATTACCTCCAAGGTTCCCAGTTGGGTAACAACTCAGCACAGTCACTTGCACACCATTGATCCCTTTGATAACTCTTTGGGTGCTTCCGCATCACAGTAGGGGGTTCTCCTGGTACCTCCACCCCCAGCATCCCTCCCCCTTTTGGGGGTTGAGGCAAGAGGGGACTCTGCCCCCCCCCCCCACTGGCATAAAGTGCACTGTTGGGGCCAGGCCTTCCAGAGTAGTGTCCTGGCCCCTGGTTCACCCCAGGGCTTAAATTCAGCCGGAGCTGTTCAGAGCGGAGCTCTGGTAAATATTTTCAAAGCTGTGGGGCAGAAGCCCCAAGCCCTGGCACCTCCTGTGGGTGGCTCTAGGAAATGCTCTATGAGAATTTAAGCCCTAGTTCGCCCTCTCTATGGTTCTTGCTCTTTGGGGTAGAAGGGTCCAAGTTCTGTCCCTGCCGCTCCCATGAAGTTCCAAGTATCCACAACAGGACATCTGGGAAACCCTGGATTGGTTACAGGATATTTGGACTCTCCATCTCTTTAACTACATGACTTGGCATCCTGCATCCGTCCCGGTCCCCGTCTGCTTGGCATCTAGCTAGTAGCTAGCTTGCCGCCTCCAGTAATCGTGCCAGGAAGTACAATACCTTGGGAAAACTCAATGGCTCTTGACCCACCTTTGTTGAACAATACGCTCCTTGTCAGTAGGAGCTGTGGTTGTTTTCTTCTTTTTATTGCTGATACCTCCTGGCTACACAAGGGTCCATTATGTAACCCTGGAGCTGCACCAGGGCTGTGTGCAAGTCACTGTCAAGCAGGATTAGCCGCAAAGGGCTTGGATCCTGGACGACAGTGACAGGGGTGTTAGCAGGGTAGGTTTTAGCACAAAGATCGTGCTGGGTGCCCTCAGTGCCCATTTTGCTCAGTGGGTGTTGAAGGAGCCGGGCATCGCCTGGGAGACATGCAGGGCCAGGCTGTAAGTAAATAAAAACACCAACAATTTTAGAACCTAGGAAAACATAAGACTCAGGGCTTTGCCTTTCTGATCATTGGGAAGCAACAGTAGCCATGATGCATATGCTAACATGTGCCAGCATGTGGAAAGGAGGACATGCACTGGGGAGCAGGCGAGCTCATCTAGGTCATCATCCATCCCTAGGGTGACCAGACATCCGGATGTATATGTGTGTGTGTGTGTGTATGTATATATATATATATATATTTTTTTTTTTTTGCTCTGCTGGCGGGCACCCTCCCTCCCCCATGTGTCCCAATATTTTCTTCCCCTCATCTGGTCACCCTATCCATCCCTGATCCCTGAAGTGGCTGAGATGTGACTTCAGCATTGATGGTAAAGGGGAGACAGCTGTCACAGACCAGGCAGTGGGGCCTCCCTTTTTACACCGGTACCATGAATGCTAAATCCACTGTAGTGGCAATAAGAACAGGAGTACTTGTGGCACCTTAGGGTATGTCTACACTACGAGGGTAATTCGATTTTACTTAAATCGAATATGTGGAATCGATATTGCAAAGTCGAACGTGTGTGTCCACACTAAGGACACACTAAGGACAGTAATTCGACTTTGTGAGTCCACACTAAGGGGGCGAGCGTCGATATTGGAAGCGGTGCACTGTGGGCAGCTATCCCACAGTTCCCGCAGTCCCCGCTGCCCATCGGAATTCTGGGTCGAGCCGCCAATGCCTTCTGGGTAAAAAAAATTTGTCGTCATCCGTCCGTCACTAACGCCCTCCCTCCCTCCATGAAAGCGCCGGCGGGAAATCAGTTCGCGCACTTTTCTGGTCAGTGACAGCGCGGACGCCACAGCACTGCGATCATGGATCACGCTGCGACCATCGCTGCACTTGTGGCCGTTCTCAACACCTCGCAGCTTATCATACACCTTTCCCTGAGGCAGATGCAGAGAAATCGGGCGAGGAGGCTACGGCACCGCCGTGAGAGCCTGAAGTCGGAGAGTGGCACAGAGCTGTCAGAAACCACGAGCCCCAGCGCCCAGGACATCACGGTGGCAATGGGGCATGTGGATTTTGTTGAACGGCGATTCTGGGCCCGGGAAACAAGCACGGACTGGTGGGACCGTATAGTGCTTCAGGTCTGGGATGAATCCCAGTGGCTGCGAAACTTTCGCATGCGGAAGGGGACTTTCCTCGAACTTTGTGAGTTGCTGTCCCCTGCCCTGAAGCGCAAGGACACCCGCATGCGAGCAGCCCTCACTGTCCAGAAGCGAGTGGCCATAGCCCTCTGGAAGCTTGCAACGCCGGACAGCTACCGGTCAGTCGCGAACCACTTTGGTGTGGGCAAATCTACCGTGGGGGTTGTTGTCATGCAAGTAGCCAAGGCAATCGTGAAGGTACTGCTCCCAAAGGTAGTGACCCTGGGAAACGCGCAGGTCATCATAGATGGCTTTGCCGCGATGGGATTCCCAAACTGCGGAGGGGCTATCGATGGGACTCACATCCCTATCCTGGGACCGGACCACCAGGCCAGCCAGTACATCAATAGAAAGGGCTACTTTTCAATGGTGCTGCAAGCACTGGTGGACCATCGGGGACGGTTTACAAACATCTACGTCGGATGGCCGGGCAAGGTTCATGACGCTCGCGTGTTCAGGAACTCTGGTCTGTTTAGACGGCTGCAGGAAGGTATTTACTTCCCGGACCACAAAATAACTCTTGGGGATGTGGAGATGCCTACAGTGATCCTCGGGGACCCAGCCTACCCGCTAATGCCCTGGCTCATGAAGCCCTATACTGGCGCCCTGGACACAGAAAAAGAACTGTTCAACTACCGTCTCAGCAAGTGCAGAATGGTGGTGGAGTGTGCTTTTGGCCGTCTCAAAGGGAGATGGAGAAGCTTACTCACTCGCTGTGATCTCAGTGAAACCAATATCCCCATCGTTATTGCAGCTTGCTGTGTGCTCCACAATCTGTGTGAGAGCAAGGGGGAGACCTTTATGGCGGGGTGGGAGCTAGAGGCAAATAGCCTGGCTGCTGATTACGTCCAGCCAGACAGCCGGGCCATTAGAAGATCCCAGCGGGACGCCCTGTGCATCCGGGAGGCTTTGAAAGCTAGGTTCCTGAGTGAGCAGGGCAACCAGTGACTTTTCAGTTTGTGGACAGAAAAGCTGAACCTGCCCCCGTTTCTTTACCCAGTTCATTTTGACTATCCTCTCCAGTTACATACCCCCTTCACCCCCTTCCCCTTCCCAAAAAATAAAATCATTTCGATTTTGTTAATGAACAGCGTTGTCTGTATTGCTGTTTTCGCGGGAATATTTTAAACCGGGGACGCAGACTGTGGCGGGGGGCGGGTTCAGTGTTCTGATGCAAATGATGCTTCTAAACTCCCGGAATGACAGGCTCCGCACTGGTGGACTGGTTATTTCAATGGAGAACATGAAAAACACCTCCCAGACTGACCACGGTAACCAGTGACTGCACTGTGTATGTGTCCTGATGCTGGACCTGAC
>NW_020665187.1:3583152-3590437 GCF_002925995.2 Terrapene triunguis | reverse complement strand
CCGCCACCCCAAGTTTGGCCGCCCCTTACCAGGTGCCGCCCCAAGCATGTGCTTGGTTGCCTGGTGCCTGGAGCCGGCCCTGAACTGAAGACAGTTTGGACATGTCAGACTTTCTCATTCCCCAGCGTTCTGCACTATAAAGTAGTGTTGAAAGTACGCAGCTCTGATTAATCTTGAGTTTGGTTTTGGTGTTGCAGTTGGATGATTTCCAGACTGGATTTAAGCTCCTGAAGGTGTTCCTGGCTTTATTGATATTTGTGCCGGATGTCCTGGCTTGTTCCACCGTCCTGGCTGATGATGCTGCCCAAGTATGTGAATGTTTCTACATTGGTGAGAACGTGATGTCTGTTGAGGTGCAAATGACAGCGTGTGAGCTGTTTCCTGGGTAGCTCATAAGCAAATGACACAGCAGTAGCTTTAGCCCTGGCAGGAGGGGAGTGGGAGGGTAGGCTACTGAGAAAACCGGCTCTAAGAGAAACAGGTGCTAAGACCGTCTGTGGTATGAACCGTGGTAACACCCATCACGGGGCCCCCTCCACTGCTCCTTCCTCCTAGCAACCCAGCTGGGAGCAGAGTTATATGAGACAGGAAGGTAACAATGGGAGCGGAGTGTCACCCAGCCCATAAGCCCCAAATAACAGGTCAAGGCTGCGTTGGCGGTTTCGTGTGCCAGGGAGGTTCCTGGCTGGCTGCAGGTCTGAGCACCTCTGCTGGCGAGGGCACAACATTGCCGGCCCTTAGCATTGAAAAATCATCAGTCAGGCCTCCAAAAATCATGAGATTGGCTTAAAAAATCATGAGATTAAAAAAACACAATGGTGGGGTTCTTGTCTTCTGGTGTCATTGCCCGTGGGGGGTCACATTTTCAGACAGATCCCCCGCAACCGTGAAGATTGGGAAACCTGCTTTTTATTTAAAACGACAGCTGAGATGTTCTAGTATGCAAATGACTCCAGGTCTGTTCGTAGAGTTGCCAATTTTGGTTGGGCGTATTCCTGGAGGTTTTGGCACATAACATCTTTAATTAAAGATTTATCTTTAATTCTTGGAGACTCCAGGACGATACAGGCAAGTTGGCAGCCCTACTCCGGTAGCTGGGACTTTAAGGAAAGGACCAAATATTACAAGACAATAAAATCACCAGAGCTGGCAACAGCCAGTGCCAGATGCTTTGGGAAGGTGGGAAGGACCTTCCCAAAGGTAACCCCTTGTTGCAGGCCCCGTAGAGGAACAATATGGTCTGAGCTAGGAATGGGATTCTCAAATGGGCCTATGGGAATTAGGCATGTGGCTTCCATTGGGGGCAGGGATAGCTCAGTGGTTTGAATATTGGCCTGCTAAACCCAGGGTTGTGAGTTCAATCCCTGAGGGGGCCATTTAGGGATCTGGGGCAAAAAATCTGTCTGGGGATTGGCCCTGCTTAGAGCAGGGGGTTGGACTAGATGACCTCCTGAGGTCCCTTCTATCCCTGATATTCTATGAAAAGCTCTGTGTGTCTAATCTAAGCAGAGTTGCTGGGAAGGGAGAGCGAGAACTTGCTGAGGTCAGGGTTACATGCTGAGAGTTAGCTGTGCAGTGAAAACACACTGCCTAACACACACAAAACACCCCTCGCTCATTGTGAGCTGGTGCTAGGAATATGGTTAGCTGGCATGGGCGAAAGCCACTGCTTCCCCCTGGAAAGGACAGACATGTTCTCTCACAACATGCTGCAAAAGCATTCATGGAACCGCAGGAGCCCCACGCACCAGTGCTGTGGCAGGCTATCCTTGCAGCATGGCTGCTCTCCCTTGTGCTGGGGAAGAGGGTGGACCACTTTGAGTTAACAGATGTTCTGCAGCCTGGCCCTGGCTTGCATTCCTGGGCCCTTAGTGCCCAGCAGCCTAGGTCCCTCCTCCAACCTGACTTTCTCTAGCTCCCCTCAGGATACTACGCCCCAGCCTTTTGGGGAAGGCCAGGAGGTTGATCTTACTTTGCAGCTTGGGGGGGATCTAACAGTGGATCTGTAGGCAAGACAGTGTTGTTTTATGGGTGGATTAAAAGCTGTGCTGGAGATCTGTTGTGTGGGGTTTTTTGTTTTGTTTTGTTTTGTGGAGGGCAACTGACTCCCCTTTTCTTCCGGATGAGCTGGCAAAGGCTTCTCCCTCCATCCTGGATCTCTATCATCTCTCCAGCATGTCGGGACAGACCAGAGGCTCTGCTTTCCCAAATTCTGGGCTTGAGAGACCTGGCAGCTTCTGGCCCAGGCAGATTAAACAGGAGATAGTGAGTCCTGCTTCACCCATGACTTGGGGGCGATGAGACCCGTCGCCCCTAAGGGTGCTGATTTCCTTACTCGGCTCCACTGAGGCTCCCAAGTATTTGGCTTGGCCTACATGTTTCCATTCTAGGCTCTGGTTTATATTCTGCTGACGCAAGCTACTGGCTCCTATCGTGGGATTATTTGAATCATCGCTGAGAACGGCTCACACCCAGGATGGAGGTTTTGGCTTTGATGCTTGGAGCATGCTGCTGCAAATGTAGGACGGAGGCTTTCTCCACCCCCCACTTCGCCACGCGGTATTTCTTTGACAGCAGCTGTCTCTAGAAGGTGGAGTTGGGATTCCAATTGGTATTTCCACAGCATGGTAAATCATAGGACTGGGGTCAGGACTCCTGGGTTCTATTCCCGGTTCTGAGAGGGATAAGCGGTGAGAGAGGCCGAGTTGGTGACTCAGGAATCCTGCGTTTCGTGCCTGGCTCTGGGAGGGGAGTGAGGAGTGTTGGCCAGATGGAGTCTCCTGTGACTGTGGGGCGTATTTCAGGTCCTCCGTTCTTTCACGTATCCGGGCAGAGTTCCTCTGGGCGGCGTCCACTGGCTCCCTTGACGCCTTCGAGGAGCAGTGGGCGCTGTCCGGGGTTCTCTGCTCAGTGTCCCCGTCTGGTTCGCTTCGTTTGACCCTTTGACCTCACTCCTGTCCCTGTTCTTTTATTAGTTGTCCCCCGTAATTTTTTGGTCTCCAGGTCCTGTAGACCCCCCCTTAGGCTCGGGGGGATCCTTCGCCCGCCCACTTCCTGGATCCCAATAGGTCTGGGAGGGGAGTGGGTTCTACTGGCTAGAGCAGGGGTCTGGGAGTCCGGATTCCTGGCTCCAGGAGGGGGAAGGGGGTCTAGTGGTTAGAGCAGTGCCTTTCCCCTCAAGGCCACCCTATTTCATGTGGTCTCCTCTGCTGAAAAGCACTATAGAAATTCACGGTATTAAGTATTGTTCCAGGTGTTGATCCCACTTATGTAAAGAGATTTCAGATGAGGAAGCTGTAACCGCTTCAGGTGCTTACCTCCTGACAGCTGCCTTGGGTTCGTTATCCGCCTGTCACTCACCAGAATCGAAAACCGCCCACAGGGGCGGCGCGGTAACCAGGAACCAAGAAGCACCCAAACAAAGCTCCGAAGGAACGGTCAGAAAACCAGCCGGTCCGCCCTCGCTTCTGAAAGGCGCGAGGGGAAGGCTGGAGGGAGAAGCAGAGATGAAGAGGATGTGGCAACCCTTTCATCCATACGTGTGTGACGAGATCATGGGATTGGTGGATCAGCCCCCCCATCCCCAGCCCCCCTTTATTATGTGTGTTAATGGGAAGGCACAGGGTTAAGGCCTAGAAGAGAGGATGACTTTTGGGGGGCTGGGGGAGATGGTGGAGCTGAAGTAGTTAGCCCGATCTACATGTAAGGTGACCAGATGTCCCGATTTTATAGGGACAGTCCCGATATTTGGGGTTTTTGTCTTATATAAGCGCCTATTACCCTCCACCCCCGTCCCGATTTTTCACACTTGCTGTCTGGTCACCCTATTTGGTCCTGCCATGAGGGCAGGGGACTGGACTCGATGACCTCTCGAGGTCCCTTCCAGTCCTAGAGTCTATGAATCTACATGCAGTTTGTGCCCCTGCATTGTAGGCACCAGCTGCATGCTAAAGGCCGCCGGGCCGCACGGGATCCAGGTTCTTGGCTGCCTGGCTGCAGGGTCCAGGCTGGCTGGCCCTGTGTAGCAGGGGTTTGGGGTCCAGGCCAGCCGGCCCTGTGGGGTCGGGGCTGCTACCTGGCCCCGCCCAGTGGGGTCTAGGGTCCCTGCTGCCCGGCCCCCCCGCTCAGGGCTCCACTCCTGACCCCACTCTGTGGAAGGGTTTCTGGGTGGGAGGCGCTGGGCATAGAGGTCTGTGTGGGGATTGGAGGGGTGCGCTGCGGTTCTCAACCTGCGGCCCACTGCACTAGGTATTGCATTAGCATGGGCTACAAAAACCAGACAGGGCTGTGTCCGTTGCCACGGTGCGGCCCGGAGGGTGCCCTCTGCGGCTTCGGAAGTGCAGACAACTCCCCCAAGGCAGGGGGACGTTAAGCAGCCATTCTGGAGGTGCTAGCTGATAAAATGGTGGGGGATGCACGCTTCCTCCAGCGCCCCCCCTAGGCTGACGGATGAATTCCAGGCCCCTCCCTCCCCCGCAGTCACTCTCGCAGCTGCTAGATTTGGCTCTGGAACTGGCTCTGCTGCCTAATTGCTAATTGCCTGAGCCATTTGCACAATGGTATGTGAATAAAGGACATGCCAAGCCCTATTGCCCAGAAGGGAGCGAGGCTGCGTTCAACAGACAGACCTGAAGGGCTGCAGTAATTTTTCTGAGTGGCCCTGTGGAGCTACTTTGATTCTGAAGCCGCAGAGACAAAGATCCAGTGTCATCTGAATTAATTAAAGAGATGTCGTTACAGCAGATCCGCTAAACCCTGGTGTGGCTGCGGATGCGGCCGTTCAGAATTCAAATGGCCTCCATTGGGTTTAGCTTAATTCACTTTGTCCCCATGTAGACAAGCTCTGATGTCACAAGTGTAATGAAGTTTGGTGAGTCTCATCATAATACCGCTTAGCGTTTGTACAGCGAGGCGGGGTGGGTCAAATGGCTAAGGCACCCGACTGGGACTCAGGAGATCTCGGTGCTGTTCCCAGCTCTGTCTCTGACCTGCGGGGTTACCTGGGCAAGTCGCTTTTTCTCCCATCCCTGGCCTGTTTTATCTATTTCGATTGTCAGCTCTGAGAGGCAGGGACTGTCTCTCAACGTGTCTGTACAGTGCCCAGCACAATGACGCCTTGGTCTTGGTTGGGTATTGTAATGCTACTGAGCACAGTCATATTCGCCATCCATTGAGCTTTGCCGAAAGAGAGAGTATCATTACAGAGATGGGGAAACTGAGTCACAGAGAGGGGATGCGACCTGCCCACAGTCACGTAGCAAGACTGTGTGGGTTGCAGTCTGTCTCTCCCATTGCCTGAATTCTAGGGTGTGGGTAGCCGTCCTCATAAACATCAGCACCCACATTTTAATATTACCCCAGTGGCTTAATTGAAGGAAGATGATAGAATTTAGCTATATCCATTTCTGTGCTGGGGGGATGCCTCAGGGTAGTGATGGATGATCTTTCACTTTTGGGTCATGGTTCTGAGTTTAGTCAACCCTGTAATAAGTACCCTGTTGGGCAACCTGGTTACTATTAATAGCAACAGCCGGTTCTTACGTTGAATTTTGTACCAGTAGCTCTCAAAGCACTTTACTCTAGGAGATCAGCATCGTTATCCCCATTTTACAGACGGGGGAAACTGAGGCACAGAGCAGGGCCATGACCCACACAAAGTCACGCAGCAGGATAGGAGCAGAGCTGGGACTAGACCCTCCGTGTTTTGAGTCCCAGTCACGGAGGCTACGTTCACAGCTGCGCTCCACCCCTGTGCATTAATAGTGCTGTCGCAAAGCAAGGAGCACAATCGAACCGTCGCTTGGTCCTGTCTCCAGGCACAATGGTTTTAACTGCGTTGGGAAGCTTCAGTGTTCTCCCTGCACCCCCCCCAAATGCCAGTATGGGAGCTGCCAGGCTGCAGATAGATCCGTCGCCTTATTACATTTACCATGGTACTAGCTATATGGTAGATGAGGCCTTCAGGTCAGGAGGCTGAGTTAGGCCTTGACCACACTGCAAACTGGCGCCAGCGTCTGGCATGGTTGACCCCTACATGTGGTTTATGAGCACACCCCACATGGCTAGGGCTTGGCTAGGAACCAGAGGAGCTAACTAGTTCATTGCCGCTGGCGGCGTAGGCTCTCCTCAGCGAGGGCTCGAGTTCAGTGGTTCCCAAAGTGGGGATCCGTGGGGGATCTGCCGTGGTTATGTGGGAGGTCATGGCCTTGAGCCAGGGCCAGAATGCACCAAAAGGGTGTTCTGGCAGTTTTGCCACATGGAGGACGCCATTTTCTCAAAATGGCCGCCTCCACTCCATACGGGGGGAGGAATAGCTCAGTGGTTTGAGCACTGGCCTGCTAAACTGAGGGTTGTGCGTTCAATCCTTGAGGGGGCCGTTTAGGGATCTGGGGCAAAAATCTGTCTGGGGATTGGTCCTACTTTGAGCAAGGGGTTGGACTAGATGACCTCCTGAGGGTCCCTTCCAACCCTGATATTCTATGCTGGCAGGGTAGGGGTGGCATTCCTGCACTGGCAGGGGTATTCTGGTAGTACCAGAAATGAAAGGGATCTGGGACATTTAGTTAGATGCCAAAGGGGTCCTTAGCGGGTCGGGCGAGTCTGGGAACCACTTCAATAGTTCAAACAGGAATTAATTCAGGAAAATAATGTGGTCTGTGTTATACAGTGAGCAGTCGAGGTGATCACAATGGCCCCTCCTGGCTTTATAGTCTATGATTCTCACCTCTGCTACTGCCTTGACCTTGACCTTGGGCCAGTCACCGTGCCTCAGTTTCCCCTCCTGTAAAAGAACAGACATCTGCTTTTGTAATGAATCCAGCTCTCCTAACGCTGGACCATGCTGCTGCTCATGGCGAACGCTTGTCAAACATCCCAGAATTGCCAGGCCTGTGGGTCACAGTGCCCTGCACCTTGACGGAGTCACTTTCACCGGTGGGTATAAAGCGCTGCTAGATCGGAATGGTCGTGATTTGCACTGGTGTGAAAGACCCTACCCCCTTCTGGTCAGCTTAATTCACTAGAGCCACCAGGAGAAGCTCTTGTGATGAGCAGAACATCAGCATTGTCCACATTTTGCTCCTTCCATCAGGAAATCTACCCACCGACAGTCTAACCCCGATCGAGCATCATATCTGTGGCCCTGTCATGATCAGCCCAGTGAGGCCTTGGAAATGTACAGGTATCTGGTATCAGAATGGGGTATGCTGTGGAGCCTGAATAGCAGGAGGGGTTTGCTTCTGGCTAGGATGGAGGTAGATCAGCTCAGTTGTGTGTCAGGGAGTCT
>NW_020665187.1:3572991-3583142 GCF_002925995.2 Terrapene triunguis | reverse complement strand
GTCTTTAAGGTGCCACCGGACTCCTTGTTGTTTTTGTGGATACAGACTAACACGGCTACCCCCGATATATGAAATATACCGTCTCTGGAGACCAAATAATCTGTATCAATAAAGTTTATTGCCGAAAGTCAATGATAGTGCGGTCCAAGAAGAAAGCAATATGACACCAGTTTCTGGGAAGCCGTCTCGTGCAGCGTTGTTAAATTCACCACATGCGGAAGGCGTGCTCCCCGAGTTCCGCATTTCAGCTTGGAGTATTGAGTGGATGGTTTTACAAGGTACAAAACTCTTTGCACATCCCATAAAATCCAGCCCATCAGTTTGGACCGGTTCCTAAACTTGTTCTGTACCTTTGCTTACCTTTGTTTTGGAGACCAGCACTCCAGGTACTAATTTGTGAAGGTACCTCCCCATCTGGTACCGGGATAGAACATTCATGTCTTTTGCCTTTGATACATTTCTTATTTTCTAATGCCAATATTGCCTTCAGCGTTGCAAAGTGTTCTGGGCTAGAGAGTATAAGTGAACAGGATTATAGAAGAAGAGCTCGGCCCCGTGTGGCTTGAAAGCTTGTCTCTCTCACCAACAGAAGTTGGTCCAATAAAAGAGATTATCTCACCCCCTTTCTCTCTCAAATACCCTGGGACTGACATGGCTACAATTAAACTGCATAGGATTATAGAAAGACATAGGCCATGCAACTGCTAGAAATATATATACAATATAATGTTGTATTAATATTGTGTGCTTAATGCATATTAATATACATGGTGTGACAAATACATATTGATAATGTGAGATATATATATAATTAGCCCATCATATATTGGTCAACACAGGGCTGGAATAGCAGAGGGGCTGTGGGTCAGGATGGAGGGGCATTGGTACAGCTGTGTGGGCTAGCGGGGGCAGGAGGGAATTGTGGGTCAGGATTGAGGGAGCAGCAGCACAGCTGTGCATGGGGGGGGCTGGAATAGCAGAGGGGCTGTGGGTCAGGATGGAGGGGCATTGGCAGAGCTGTTGTGGTGAAAGCCCAGGAGTGGGCTAGCAGGGGGGTACAGGAATGAGGCGCATTGGCAAATGCGAGTGGCAGAACTGGAAAAGCAAGCAAACAGCGGAAGGTCCGGATTAAGGTGTGTATTTGGCTAAGCTGCGTTGTGTATGAGCTCAGGACTGGCACGGCAAGAGGGTAGGAATTGTGGGTTGGGAATAAGGTGTGTATTTGGCCGAGTTGCGTGTGTCTGAGGTCAGGGCTGGAACAGCAAAGAGTCCGGCTGCTCAGGACTGAGCCAAACTGGGAGAGCCCTTGAGGGACGCTTGTCCAGTATTTGTTTGTGCTTAGGGTTGCCAGTTTTGGTTGGACGTCTTCCAGGAGGTTTAATCACATGACGTCCTCTTTAATTAAAGATTCCTCTTTAATTCCCTGGCAACTCCGGGACAATCCTGGAGCACTGACAACTGTACTTGTGCTCTTCCTCTTATCTCCCTTAATAAATGCCCCGCAAAACATACATATAAATAATCCCCTGGCGATTTTTGCACCCTGGCCTCAAAGCCAGCTCTGAAATCTTGTCCTGGGGCAAGCAGGCCTACCACAACATCAGACTCCTCTTAGCACATTTAGAATTCCAGTCCCGGCTCTGCCGTGCAGAGTACCCAGGCCTCTATTTTTTGAGTGCCCACCCAAGACACACCTTGGACCTAATTTGCAGAGGGGCTGAGTGCCCACAATTCCCCTGGAAATTAACCCACGGCTGTACCTCAATTTCCCCATCTGCAAAATGGGCTTAACAGAGCTTAGCAGGGGTGCTGCCCGGGGTTAGTGCGACACATCACAGAACAAAAATGATCAGGCACTGGGGCAGCTGTGCTTTCAGGATTAACCCGTGGTGTCTTTTATTGACAATAAATAATACAATAATACAAGTACAAAGTCCAAAATCATATCCTTCATGCACCAAATAAACAGGACTCGCCGACACCAGCCAATGCAGGAAAGAACAGCTTCCCCCGGGGATAAAGGTTTGGGACGTAGGATGCGCCATGGGGAAAATATATTTGCCTCAGCTCTCTGTCGAAACCAGCCATGCTGGCCCTTAGGCCGCGACCCATCCCTTTCTCCTCTCCCCCCACCCCCCAGGCGCCCAAGCTTCCATGGGGTTTAATGGGAGCCCTGGACGCACAAGGAATGTGGTCTCTGGCTTGTATCTTGGCCTTTTGCGAAAGGTCAGGGATACGGCTGTACAGAGGTAAAGACACAGCAGACTAGCGAGGAGATTAGCGCATCTGAAGAAGCAGCAGCCTCCTTTACAACAAACCACCTAGTCTCCCTCCTTTCCACTTGCTGTCTTGCCCTTTCCAAGGGCCTAAGCCGAGGCTGGAGAGTAATTCAGAGAAAGGCTCTTGTCCCGGGTTAATTCCTTACAGCGTAGTCAGTATTATGTGGTTCTCGGGAGAAGCTTGGGAAGGGAAGGGGAAGAAAACAAGCAGAAGCTGGGGGTGCAGTTAGGGCTTACGGGATAAGGCGTCAGGACTATGGAGCAAACCAGGGGCCTGGACTGTTGTTACAGGCCTTTCCTGGCTCCTCGGGCTACCTCCCAATTGGGCAGTTGTGACCTTGTGCTTCGTGGCTGGGGAACAATCGAATTTCCAGCCCCGCCAAGAAGACGCCGGGCCCTAGGGATGACAGAAAGACTTGGGCCTGTTAATCTCACCCATCCGCCCGGCCCTTTCCCCACTTTGCTGTATCTCCTTCCTTCTGTTCCCTGCTCCCCTTTCTCTGTCCCTCCCCCACTTCCCATCTCTGTTGTGCCGTGGGGTATAGCCCTACACAGATGTCGGCTGAGGGGGGGAAGCCCAGAGACCTTCAGCTGCTTGGGGAGGGGCGGGGCGGGGGAAGGGAATATCATCAAGATATCTCCCTGCCCCCCATACTAGCCACCCTGATACCAAATGCATGGGGGTGAGGCCTAGTCACACTCTTCTAAAGCAGCAGCTGAATAATCCAAAAGGCCTTGTGCTTGTTTCTCATGGGCTTTTTATTTGCCCCCAACCCCCAAAGCCAATTATGGGGCCACAGAAATGGGCGCTCCAATCCCTTCAGGCCAGGCTGTCTCTAAGAGATACCCACCCATGTTAAACTCCCACCCCACCCCACAAAGAGCTACTGAATGGCTCCCTGACCCTACAGAGGACTGTCCACGTTCCCATTATCCAGGACCACGAGGGGACCCTGTTGTGTTGACCCTGTAAGTGAAAGACAAGGCGGGCGAGGTAACGGCTGAGAGAGACAAGCTTTTGAGGTGCACAGAACTGTTTTTCACATCTGGGTTTCTTCAGGAAGAGCTCCGTGTAGCTTGGAAGCTGGTCTCTCTCACCCACAGAAGTTGGTCCAATAAAACATATCACCTTGCCCACCTTGTCTCTCTAATATCATGGGACCAACTCAGCTACAACAACACTGCATGCCACCCCGTTGGGGTACCTGTGGAGCATTAAAAGAAAAATCAGTGGAAATCACCCACACGCATTTAAGGTGGGCTGTGAAATTCAGACCAGGTTGAGGTGGGCTTTGAAATTCAGACCAGGTTATCACCTCCACCAATGCCCCCCCCCTCCAAAAAAGTAAAAAATAAAGAGAGTCTGGGGCTGTTTGGATCGAGGGAAATGTTCGGATCTAGGGCTCGTCCCAAAGACAAAGACAAGTAGTTAAGGCACAATTGCATAATGCTAAAAATCCTGGCACACCCCAGCCATTGACAAGACCTTCTGAGGCGCAGGGGGTCAGTGCCAGTTTGGCCTAGGGCCGATGTTGGTGGGACCCCTTCTTCTGGGTGTGGGTCTCTATTCTTTGGCCAGGAATATTTGTATCAGTCACCCTCACAGTCGCAGGGTATATACACAGATATCACATGCACCCTTCTTTTGCATAAAGAGACTATTGGTTTTTGGGTTGTGAGGCCACAGATTGAGAGTCTTGGCTTGTTCTTTGGGTTTTCCCTTCCAGCCATCGCTCTTACGGGGAGGTCAGCTCCATGGACTTTGTCCTTTGCTCCTTCTGCTCTTCCCACTCCTCTTCTGGCTCGTAGGTGCCTTTCACGATGGCTACCCTCTCGGAGACGTTCAGCGAATAGGGGAACAGGAAGTAGTTGTAAAGCAGGGAGGCCAGGACTGCACCGATGATGGGGCCGAACCAGAAGACCTGGGAAGCCGAGGGTAGAAGGATCATCTCTAATCCTTCCATAGCGCTTTTCAGCTGTCGATCTCAACGCATTTTACGAAGATCGGCATCATTATCCCCAGTTTACAGATGGGGAAGTTGAGGCACAGGGCTGTGACTTGCCCCAAATCCCACAGCAGGCCAGTGTTACAGCCAGGAATAGAATCCCCATGTACTGAGTCCCAGTCCGCTTCTCTATCCACTACGCCACACTGCTTCCCCACAGCAAGCCGTGGGAAAGCCCAGGGGATTTTTCCTTCCATGTTCATACAGCGCCTGGCGCAGTGGAGCCGTTGGCCTCTAAGTGCTTCCTTAATGGCCCCCTTCAGTTGTCATCTCCTAGCAGATTCCCCTCGGCCCCAATTTCCTTATACTCAAACACACCCCTCGCTTCCTCAGCCCTGACCTCCCTCGCTCTTGAGCTGCCAACGACCAGTGGCTCAGCCCCTGCCAACTAGCAACCAGTTTGCTGCAGACCTCTAGCTCTTCTCCACCATGCTGTGAGCCACTGTTACTGGTGGGGGATTCTTACCCAGTGAGCAGTGCTGAATCTTGTCACTACGACGGCAGGTGCAAAGGATCGGGCTGGGTTCATGGAGCAGCCGGTGAAGTAGATCTGTAAAGGGACACGGGAATTAAGGCTGATCACATTTCCCTTCGGTCTAGTCCTTCTGCGACCGGGGCATCGCTCCAGGTGTGACTGGAGTAACTGGGGGCTTCCCCCCACACTCAGTGCTCCTGCCCTGCTCCCTACATCCTCCCCATAGCCTGCCCTTCAGCCCTGCTATTTACAGCGCCCCCTACTGGGAGAAGTTGGGATGAGAGTATCTGGGAGCTTCTCCCACGGCCAGCTCTCCTGCCCGGCGACCCAGACACTCACCCCAACCAGGTGACCCAGGGTGACCGACAGGCCGATGGACAATGCTGGGGAGCCTATGACGTCGGTACGGCGTTTATCCGTGGAGGCAAAGATGCACATCGCCAGCTGGAAGGTGAGGATGATCTCGACCACCAGCGCCTGGCCTGGGGTTGTATTGTTGTTGAGCTGCACATGAACAAGAAGGATTGTGAATGGCTGCTGAGCTGAGCCAGACTGAGGGGTTTTGCTACCCCCTAAAAAACCACAGAGCTGTTTAGCGTGAGACAGGAATCCCCCCCCGCCGCCCGTTCAAATTCCTAGTGAGGCGATGCCTCTGGGTCTATCTTATCGATCTATCCATCTATCTATCCTCCATATACCCTCCTCTATCTTTCTGGAAGTCCCTTTCTCTCTGCCTTTCTCCCTCTAGGCATTTACAAATCACTTATCACCTTAAGATTTCTCCCTTTGCTAACACCAGATTGCCCCAGAGCAGCCAGAGACTGTCCGCTCTTCAGTGAGTGAGGGTGTGAGCGATACATGGAGGGAGAGGTGAGGACTGGGACTGGGGTAAGATCCCCCTGTATGGGGGGAACAGTGGGGATCTAGAGAGGATGCCATTGGGGTGGGATGAGCCATCACCACCTGGGGTCGGTGCACTTGTTTTCGTCTAAGGATCCAGCCCCATTGCGCTGGGATGAGGCTGAGGCCCAGTTAGGGGGAAGTGGCGAGGAAGCGCTGGGAACTGAAGGGACATAAGGCACAGTTTGGCTCATGATGACCCAAGTTATTTGCGGGGTGGAGGGGGAACATTTAGGGGCTTGGAGAGGCACAGAACAACCAGTGAGGAAAACACAGCCCCTGAAAACCCGCCTATGAGGCTGAAGGCTCCAAGAATCGACACCTGCACGGCAACTGGTCCACCTCAGAGTGGTCTGAAAGGGGGCCGGAATCCGCCTCTTACTGGTCTAACTGGTCACACTCCCCACTGTTGATCTAAGAGATCTCCCAGGGCCCCCAGAGGGGCTCCCAAAATTGCCCTCATGCTGGTCTAAGTGGGCTTCTAATTTCACCCTCTCCTCCCAAAAAACAAAGAGCCCCCCGCTTCCTCCTCCAATCTCTCCTCTGCTGGTCTAAGTGGTCTCCCCAGCTACTTTCCTCAGACTGGTCATACTGGAAAAAGAGATCTTCCAACCACATTCCTCATACTGGTCCAAGTGGGTGCCTATCCTCCCCTCCACACTGGTTTAAGGGGTCTTCCAACCTCCTTCCTCTGACTGGGTATACTGGTCTAAAGGGCTCCTAACTCCCCCCATCCCCTCCCCGTCCCTCTGGCACCGGCTTACGTGGGTTCCCCGCCAATCCTGGCTTAACTCCTTTCCCTGCTCTGATCTCCCTGGCTCCAGGAAGAGAGGCTGGAGTCAAGCTCATCTGAAAGCCCTCAGGATAAGAGAAGCACGTAGGAAAAAAACCCCGCCTCATTAATTGCACAGCCCAATAAATCTGTGCTGTCAGTGCAGTGTCAGTTATGCAAAGGCTGCCGGCACGGTGCTCCCATCTCTCTCCATCTGCATGGACATAGGTATCTCCAGCACCGGGGTGAACCGGCCTTCGTCAACCCTCGTGGTGGGTCCAATTCCTCCCGCGAGGCCGGGAACCCGTGCGTAGGGTTGCTGAGGCCCTGGGCATAATTAATCATCCGTGGGCAGGAAGAGACTTACCGCGTTGACGGCCAGGTTTCCACGGGTGTTGATCGGGGTCACCAGGTAAAGGATGCCTGCCCCAGTGATGGCCCCCACCAGCTGGGCCACCACGTAGAACACCGACCGAAGGAAGGAGATGTGGTTCCCCACCAAGAAAGCGATGGTCACCGCTGGGTTGATGTGCGCACCGCTGACGTGACCGAACATCTGGATCAAGGTGCCGATGGCCAGGCCGAAAGCCAGGGAGATCTGCAGGATGCTCGGCAGGGCCGAGGGCCACTTCAGGGCTGAGCCGAGGCCAAAGAAGACGAAGATCATGGTGGCTAGGAACTCGGCCATGATGGCCCGCAGAAAAGCCATGGTATAAATTTCCTTACACATGGTGGGATCGGGACGGGGCAATCGGAGAGAAAGGAGTGGCAGGCTTCTTCTGTCTGGGCTCTGCGAACAACAGCAAGGCGCAGGGCCATATATATACAGGAGCAGCAGGTAGCTGCATTACCAAGGTGGTGGGTGGAGCCAAGGAACTGGCCAGCCCTCCTGGGCACCTGGAAAAGTTTACAGCTGAAAATAACTTTAGCACCTCTCAGCGAGTGAAAGACTCAGAGGATTGGCAGTGTTTCTTTCTCTCCAGACAATGGCCCCCTATCTGATGTCTTTGTGGACTCGTTAGATAACACCTTGCGTAACTAGCAGGCTGCCTCTTTGGGTCTCGCTTTTGTTTTGGAAGTGGAGCATGTAGTTGTTTTTTTTGCCACTTTAGATTTAAGGTGGCAAAGTCCATTCTGGCCAGTTTCACTGCCTGGCTAGGGGAAGCTCTCCTGGTCATTTTCTCCTCTCAGTGTCAGTCCAGAGTGACTCTCACTGCTGATTTTACACCAGCATGTCTGAGATTAGACGCTGGGCCCCGGTGGTTAGCTGATGCAGGATGTTGGGGTGGGGTGCGGCGGGCAGGTGGGGATTTGCTAGAGGATTTATATTGTGCACACCAGCAATCACTAGGAGGAACTCCGGGATTAGAACTGGGACTTCAATTATGTAGAACAAATGCCGAGGCTTTGCAGACGAGTCTCCTGCACGGCTCCAGTGCTCTAAAGGAGTGGTTCTCTGTCGGGATACACGTAGCCCTGGGGGTACGCAGAGGTCTTCCAGGGGGTACCTCAACTCATCTAGCTCTTTGCCTAGTTTTACAACAGGCTGCATAAAAAGCACTAGCGAAGTCAGTACAAACTACAATGTCATACAGACAATGCTTTGCTCTCTATTCTCTACACTGAAATGTAAGTACAAGATTTAGATTCCAATTGATTTATTTTATAATGAGATGGTAAAAATGAGAGAGGCCATTTTTCAGTACTAATGCGCTGGGACACTTGTATTTTTATGTCTGATTTTGTAAGAAGTCGTTTTTAAGTGAGGTGAAAATTAGGGGTACGCAAGACAAATCAGACTCCTGGAAGGGGGACAGTCGTCTGGGAAGGTTGAGAGCCCCTGCTCTAAAGGTTCTGCTCTTCAACGCTACAAAAGAGTTTTCACAAGTAAAATATTAACTGCAGAGAGAATTTTAGGAAGGTGGAATGCAATTCGTCGAGTTGAAATTTGGCTAGCAAACTCCCTAAACCTCACACACAAAATTTTTTCTGGGATTTGCAGTCATGGCTTCAGTGATGCCTGTGAACTAGGGACGTTGCTCCACCCAGTAGAGCAAGACCCTGATTCTTAAGTTAAAGGGGAATCTCCCCAAGCTTTTAACAGTATAGGGAATAGAACACACGCAGTTCTGATTCCAAATCACTTTGCAAACTGTGTCCCTGTATGGGTTGCCAGAATGCAGCCATCTCTGGGGTGGAACACAGCAGCTGTTAGCAACACTACAAACAAGTTTTCACCAGTAAAATATAAACCACAGAGAGAATTTTAGGGCGTTGGAATGCAACTCGTCGAGTTGAAATTCGGCTAGCAAATTCCCTAAACCTTGCACACAAAAAATGTGCTGGGATTTGCAGTGAACATGAGGGGAGGGTCATGGCTTCAGTTATCCATGTGAACTAGGGACTTTACTCCACCCAGTGAGCTCAGATGTTAAATATCAACACCACGTCAGCTTCCGGCAGTCCAGAGCTCAGAACCTGCACCCTCTTAGAGGCTTTGGGGGGTTTTGTTGGGGTTTTTTTGTTTTGTTTTTTGCTCTAGATGAGCAGGCTGACATGGGAAAAGAGGTGTAAATCTGGAATTATTCCCATTCAAACCCAAGGCGTTTACACCGGCATCACTGAGATCAAAATCTGGCCCTTGACCTTGTTAATGGGTTTAAAAAAAAAAAAAAAAAGGAAAATTACCAGGTGCCGCATACTCCTCCGCTGAAAGCATCCTGGCCTGGCTCCTGTTGTCCTCGTGCAGTGTCTGCGTTAGTCCAACCTGCCCACAACTCGTGCTCATAAAACCGCCATCTCTCGCCAGGGCACAGAGACACTGGGAATTTCACAAAGAGCTCCAAAAAATTGGATCATCTGGTGAGGCCAAAGAGCTTCTCTTCTCTAGAAGCGCCTAAAGGTAGTCAAGATTTTCAGGCTCCCGCTGTGACTCTCCCGGCCAGAAATTGTTTAAAAGGAGATCAGCCGACGAGGTGCCGAGCTCTTGTGAAAATCCAGCGCCTGAGTGGGCAGCTGAGCTGTTTTGAAAATCGGGCCGTGGCTGTGGGGGCAGAGATCTGCAAGATGGCAGCATGTATCTTAGGCTACAATGAGCCAGGTGCCATGGCGGCTAGCCAGGCTACCCTGAATGTCAGTTTCGCTCCCCTACCCACTACTGCCGGCATCCATTGTGATTTTTTTCTTCTGGGTGCCATTTATCTGGAAGAGATACCCCTGCTCTATAACACATTCTGGGGGCTACTTTACCCCCTGAGGGCTGTGTGCTGATCAGTACCTTCACCTCCCTGTCTCTGATATCTGAATGCAGCTGCCCGGGAGAAATGGGGGGAGGCAGAGGGTGCCTTAGAGCAGTGGTTCTCAATCAGGGGTATGCATACCCCTGGGGCTACGCAGAGGTCTTCCTGGGGGTACCTCGACTCATCTCTAGATCTTTGCCTAGTTTTACAACAGGCGACATAAAAGGCACTAGCAAAGTCAGCACAAACTAAAATTTCATACAGACAATGCCTTGTTTTTACTGCTTTATGTACTATGCACTGGAATGTAAGTACAAGATTTAGATTCCAATCGATTTATTTTATAATTAGATGGTAAAAATGAGAAAGGAAGGCCATTTTTCAGTACGAGGGCACTGGGACACGATTGTATTTTTATGTCTGGTTTTGTAAGCAAGTAGTTTTTAAGTGAGGTGAAACGTGGGGGTAGGCAAGACAAAT
>NW_020665187.1:3537749-3567991 GCF_002925995.2 Terrapene triunguis | reverse complement strand
ATTTGTCTTGCCTACCCCCACGTTTCACCTCACTTAAAAACTACTTGCTTACAAAACCAGACATAAAAATACAAACGTGTCCCAGTGCCCTCGTACTGAAAAATGGCCTTCCTTTCTCATTTTTACCATCTCATTATAAAATAAATTGATTGGAATCTAAATCTTGTACTTACGTTTCAGTGCATAGTACATAAAGCAGTATAAACAAGACATTGTCTGTATGAAATTTTAGTTTGTGCTGACTTTGCTAGTGCCTTTTATGTCGCCTGTTGTAAAACTAGGCAAAGATCTAGAGATGAGTCGAGGTACCCCCAGGAAGACCTCTGCGTAGCCCCAGGGGTATGCGTACCCCTGATTGAGGCCCACTGCTCTAAGGCACCCTCTGCCTCCCCCCATTTCTCCCGGGCAGCTGCATTCAGATATCAGAGACATGGAGGTGAAGGTACTGATCAGCACAGAGCCCTCAGGGGGTAAAGTAGCCCCCAGAATGTGTTATAGAGCAGGGGTATCTCTTCCAGATAAATGGCACCCAGAAGAAAAAAATCACAATGGATGCCGGCAGTAGTGGGTAGGGGAGCGAAACTGACATTCAGGGTAGCCTGGCTAGCCGCCATGGCACCTGGCTCATTGTAGCCTAAGATACATGCTGCCATCTTGCAGATCTCTGCCCCCACAGCCACGGCCCGATTTTCAAAACAGCTCAGCTGCCCACTCAGGCGCTGGATTTTCACAAGAGCTCGGCACCTCGTCGGCTGATCTCCTTTTAAACAATTTCTGGCCGGGAGAGTCACAGCGGGAGCCTGAAAATCTTGACTACCTTTAGGCGCTTCTAGAGAAGAGAAGCTCTTTGGCCTCACCAGATGATCCAATTTTTTGGAGCTCTTTGTGAAATTCCCCGTGTCTCTGTGCCCTGGCACTTACTTCAGAGCACAGAGAGAGACGGCGGTTTTATGAGCACGAGTTGTGGGCAGGTTGGACTAGTGCAGACACTGCACGAGGACAACAGGAGCCAGGCCAGGATGCTTTCAGCAGAGGAGTATGCGGCACCTGGTAATTTTCCTTTTTTTTTTTTTTTTTAACCCATTAATAAGGTCAAGGGCTAGATTTTGATCTCAGTGATGCCAGTGTAAACACCTTGGGTTTGAATGGGAATAATTCCAGATTTACACCTCTTTTCCCATGTCAGCCTGCTCATCTAGGGCAAAAAACAAAAAAACCCCCAACAAAACCCCCCAAAGCCTCTAAGAGGGTACAGGTTCTGAGCTCTGGACTGCCGGAAGCTGACGTGGTGTTGATATTTAACATCTGAGCTCACTGGGTGGAGTAAAGCCCCTAGTTCACATGGATCACTGAAGCCATGACCCTCCCCTCATGTTCACTGCAAATCCCAGCACATTTTTTGTGTGCAAGGTTTAGGGAGTTTGCTAGCCGAATTTCAACTCGACGAGTTGCATTCCACCTCCCTAAAATTCTCTCTGCGGTTTATATTTTACAGGTGAAAACTTGTTTATAGTGTTCCTAACAGCTGCTGTGTTCCAACCCAGAGGTGGCTGCATTCTGGTAACCCATACAGGGACACAGTTTGCAAAGTGATTTGGAATCAGAACTGCGTGTGTTCTATTCCCTATACTGTTAAAAGCTTGGGGAGATTCCCCTTTAACTTAAGAATCAGGGACTTGCTCTACTGCCGCCCCTGAAGTCCTAAGCGTGCAGGAAACTGACAGCCCTAAGGTCCTAAATGAATATGGATTGGAAACAGCAGAATTCATAATAATCACATTCCCCCAGCTATGTGGATCATGAGTAGAAAGTAAAGCGAAGGAAAAACCAGGTCTGTTAAGCCAAGAAACACCTAAGTCAGCTTGGCCCATTGGCATATTCTGGTCAAAGTTTTGTATGCTAGGTCGTCAAGATAACCTGGCCAGATTCCAACATGAGTAATGACCTTCCACCTCCGATAAACCCTAGCTGCAGTGTCAGTTGGATACCCATAAACTCTGAGCACTTTTTCACAACCTTGCTAGCACAACAGAAGTACTACTGTGTTCCCCCCCAGAGGAGGCTGCATCTCTCTGTCAGGTGAGCGATCAACACACATGCCATCCATTGTGCAGTTTCAGACCCACTGGGCCTTAAACAAAGCAAAAGACAGTCTATGGAGGACAGTCACCCAACACCCCATTTAAAGACTGTTAACAATCAAACCAGAACGAGTGTAAGTGGGTGAAACTCCCTTGACTTTAATGGAGTCCCTGCCCTTCTTCCATCAAGTCTGAATCTGACTCCAGCCCTATTTCTTTGGGGGTGGGGGTGGTAGGGTGACCAGATGTCCCGATTTTATAGGGACAGTCCCGATTTTTGGGTCTTTTTTTATATAGGCTCTTATTACCCCCCATCCCCTGTCCCAATTTTTCACACTTGCTGTCTGGTCACTCTAGGGGGCAGGGAACCCTGGTGAATTAGGTCTCAAGAGTGAAAATTCTCCAACTGGGAGTGGGGAGGAAGGCTTAGATAGCTTAATAGGGAAAACTCCCAGGAATGCAAAAGAAAGGCACTTTCTGGTTGCTCTGAGGACGGGTTGTTTCTTTGCCCTCCTTAATAATCTTTGCAATCTTAATTTTGTTCTTAGACAAACAATGTAACCTAATAAGATCAAAACCATCCACTTCCGGAGCTATTTTCTTCCAGAGTCTGATGGGTGTGAACAAATTAGAACTGGCAGCGCTTTTGCCAAACTGCTCTTTGCAAGGTTTGGCACACAGACATGTCCTTTCCCATGAAGGTGTGTGTGTTGTTCAGTGAATACATCGCTGCTTATTGTAATCTCCGGATGGCTGATTTCATTTTCTGATCCTCAACCGGGAAGCTACTGATTTGTAATTTCCAATCAGCCCAGAGTTCTGACTGGTCAGTTTCAATGTGGGATTGCAAAGCATAGGAGATGGGCCTGTCAAATTAGATTAGATTGTAAACTCCATGAAGTGGGCATCACCGTTTTCATTCTGGGTTTGTACAGCACAACTGGGGCTCATAGGTGGTACCGTAAAATATGTAATAACATTAGGAAATCGAATCCTTCCGATGAAACCTACCATTAGGAAAAATATAATGGGGTTAAGCAAAAATAACCGGATTCAGTTTTGAAAAATCTCAGGCATGTATTGATCAGAATAATGATAAAAGTTACACACAAGCAGACAAAATGACAAGTATCAGCGGCCCCTCCCCTCTTCCTACCCACATGCTCTTGCCACTGGAGTATTTAATAGTAACTGCTGACACCAGATGATACACGAAAGAATATTCAATGACAACGTGGACATTAACTGTGTATTGTAGTGAACTACCCTGTGTGTGTCCAGGCTAAGAGAGGTAGGTGCAGGGCCGGCGCAACCCATTAGGCGACCTAGGCGGTCGCCTAGGGCGCTACAATTTGGGGAGCGGCGACTGTGGTGGTATTTCGGCATCGGGACCTTCTGCTGCCTCTGTGGAGGGCGGCATTTCAGGGGGGGACCTTCCGCTGCCTAGGGCGGCAGAAAAGCTGGCAGCGCTCCTGGATCGGGGTGTGTGTGTGTGTGTGTGTGTGTGTGTAAAAGCACCACAACCTTCCACTAGCAAGAATCAGAACTGCTCAACCATGCACCATCTATCCCTTCATTATCTGGGGTGTCACACTCTTAATCTTCCTCCCATGGTTAGAAGGCCTGGATGATCTATTGCCTTTCTTCCTTCCAGCCTCCAAATCACCAGGACATCTGAGCAAACTTTTTCTCACGGGGGGGGGGAGGGGCAGGATGACGTTATAGGTCTGCGCTGTTAAAGAAAGACCCCTGCTAGGGGTCCTGCCTGGGGGAAAAGAGAGAATTGATACAGGGATATTATGTGTACGGCGCTGTTGCTGTGTGTGGGACTTTGCAGGTAAGTGAGAGACATGGGGCCTGGTTCTCTCCTGCCATGCACACAGGGGCGTTAATCACAGCCCTGCAAACTTGCTGCACACTTCTGCCATAGTAGCATTTCACGCCCACTGTGCACTTATGTAAATGATGATGCAAGGTGCGTGGCAATGGAAAGTCAGGCCCACAGCCTCTGCCCCAGAGATCATATCAACACCAGGGAGTTGTGGTGCTACCTAGAGATGGGTGTGGGCCACAGTCTCACATCCAAACACTCCTCCTAACACTTGCAGGGGGGTTAGGGTTCCTGGTCTCGCAAACAGCCCCTCTCTTTGCAACGAGCTGCACCTGCGGCCTGGATCTGGAACTTGCAGATGTCTGGAAATGGCGAAAGTTTGGACGCTGACCTGAGTTTTGTGTCTCGAGCCCTGCTCTGGTTCTAGCTGTAACATTCTGGTAGGGACTCCAGGGCAGCTGAGGCAGACAATCAAAACTAGTCATGAACCCTCCCTTGTCAGGTGCAATGATCTAGCCTCTGTCAGTCAAAATAAAGATGGCTTGAGCTTGCCCTTCAGTGGAGCCACTTCCCGACCTGCCTTGTTTATTCATGAGACACTGACAGCCAGTAATTAGTTGGCACACAACTCCCTTTGTTAATCATTCCCTCTCCAGAGGGGATGGCTTACTGAGGCAACCATCAGCTCCAGTACTTCTTTAGAACCACATGTGGGGCATGTCTACGTGACAGATGACACAACCGGAGCGCTGCAGCTGTGTCACTGTAACGCTGTAGTGTAGACACTTGCTACTGTGATGGAAGGGTGTTTTTTCTGTCGCTGGAGTTAATCCACCCCCCTCAAGACACGGTAGCTAGTTCGACCAAAGAATTCTACCATCGACCTAGTGGTGTCTATGGCCTGGTCTACACGAGAAAATTAGGTTGGGTTAACTGTGTTGGTCAGGGGTGTGAAAAATCCACATCCTTGCGTGGCATTGTCAAGCCGACTTAAGTCCCCGTGTAGACGTTTGGCTCCCACCGACGTAAGCGCCTCTCTGTGCCGATTTCGTTACACCACCTCCCCGAGCGGCACCGAGTCACGGTCGATGTAATTAGGTCGACGCGGTCTCCGTGTAGACCTGGCGTTGCTGACGTCGATTGTTACTGGCTTTCGGGAGCTGTCCCACAATGCCCCATGCTGACAGTAGAATCGACACAAGCGCTCCTGGTGAGGACGCGCTCCCCTGACGCAAGGATGCCGACATAGGTCGGCATAATTTTGCAGTGTAGACATGGCCTTCGTCCTGCATCCTTCTATGACGTGTATGTTGGAGGGGAATCTTTCAGGTGAGATCCTCAGGAGTGAGGTGTCCTGTACGGTCAGACTGATTGTTAAAGGTGCTGTGGTCTAGTGGTTGGGGAACTGGTGTGGGATCCAGGAGAGCTGGCTTCTGTTCCCAGAACTTTCACTGGTATAGGTCTAGGCAAGTCGGTTCCCTCTCGCACCCTCTGTCTCTAAGCCGTCTGAAGCAGGGAGTCTCTCTTGCAATGGTTTTGTCTTGATTAGGAATTGTGGTTGGGGTTAGCTAAAACCTCAGCCACTTTGTCTAGTCAAATCCTATGTGTCTGTGCAACACCCAGCACCAGGGGCCCTGATCTCGGTTGGGGCCCTCGGTGCTGCTATGTTCAGATGGCCCTTTAAAAGGAGAAGTTTATTCTGCAAACATTTCCCACTTCTCTATGGTATTATTTGTCTATCTGGCTGGCAGCCTCCCCCCAAAGGTGACTGCATTTGGGAGGTATTAAATAGTACCTGTATTAACACTTTGCTAACAGTAATACTCCACTCTTTCCTAGTGGCTTCCCTGCAAAGATCTCAAAGCACTAGACAAACTCTCATGCTTCAGGGTTTAAGTCAACCTCTGACTGTTGAAGGGGTCAGGAAGAAATTTTCCTTGTGGGCAGATTAACCCAAACTGCCTACTTCAGGCTTTCTTCCTCTGAAGCAGCTGATAGTGGTCACCCCTGGTGACAGGATACCGGAGTAGAGATGGACCCATTGGTCTGATCCAGTCTAGCAATTCCGATGTTCCTAAACATTATTTATGCATCACCATCCCTCCTGTGAAGTTGGTCTGTATTATTATCCGGGTGGGGAAAATGAGGCACAGCTAGGGAAAACGACTTGTCCAGGGAATCCGGGACAGAACTGGGATTAGAATCCAGGAATCCTGATTTTCAGCTTCAACCCTCTCACCCATTTCGATGCCACTTCCAATAACTTCCCAACATAGGCTCCAGTTCCTGTCCAACAACAACTGCAGACTTATCTATCTATCAGTTAAGTACTCTGTTTTCTCTCTAATGTGTCCAGTCACCACTGACTGATGTGCTAAGCATTCAGGCAACAAAGATCTGATCTGCCCTTGGGAGTGTGCATGCCTATTGAAATGCACCTAGCGTGACCAGAGGGCAAGTGTGAAAAATCGGGACGAGGGTGGGGGGTTATTGGTGCCTATATAAGAAAAAGCCCCCCAAATTGGGACTGTCCCTATAAAATCGGGACATCTGGTCACCCTAAGCACCAGCCCCTGAGCTGTCTGAATTTCAAGTCTCCCGTTACACCTGCTGGCCCTAAGGATTGGGTGGGATTCATGGGGCAGCAGGGTGAAGTCGTGCAAGGAAAATGAATGGCGTTGTGAAAGCTTCATTTCCATTTTGACACCGGTGCACCATTCTGATCTGGTGGCACCTTGCAGTGACAGAATGGAGAATCAGGCCTGATGGCTTGAGTCCCTTCTCCCCAAGCGGTGTCTGAGGAACACATCCATGCTCTGTCATGGGAGGCAAAGGGCAAGCTGCAGAGGTGCGCAATAGGTCTTAGCCTGGGGTTGCATTGCTATTTAGTGGGAATGAAAACCACCCCAACAGCCCATTCTGTTTGAACCCGCTGCTGAATGCAATAGATCTTCAGTCCAGTCGCAAACTGGGGAGAGGGGCTTTGTAGACCTGGCGGGGAGAAGTGGGAATGGGGGGGGGGGCACACAAAGCTGCTGGGTATGGTGGCGAAATAGGGGATCCTGGTATTGGAGGAAGGGCAATTAGGGGGGTTCACAGATCCTCTGGTAAGGGGAAGCTGGGGGGAGTCCCTGAAATAGAGGGGGACTGCAGGGTACCTGTGTGTATGTGTGTGTGTGTGTGGGGGGGGGGGGGGTTGGAGGAATGCAAAGAGCCCCTGATGTGTGCCATACGCTTGGCCTATAGAAGTTACGACGTGCATGACTCTGTAATGATAAATCAACGATGTGCTTGCTTTCCTCCCAACATATTGCCGTGACTAACAGTAGCTGCAATGCAGCCACCTCTGGGGTGGAGGCGATCAATATAGCTGGGGTGAACCACCGCTCTAAAACCTCGGTGAGCTCCTTAATACACATGCAGAACTGCATAGACTCGAGACTGCATTGCACCTGGTGGGCCAAATCCAACTGGTGTAAATGGCCGTGGCTCCTCTGAAGTCAAAGTAGCTATGTGGGTTTACACTAGTTGAGAGCCTGGGCCAAGGTCACCTTTTACACCCATGCAAGATGGGTGGAAAACTGCCTGATTAGCATGAGTCTGGTCCACACAGGCATCTGTGCCGGTGCAAGGTAGGGGAGAATCCAGCCTCTCGCATAGAGGTGGAGTGATCAGCCGGAAGAGGCAGTTTGGATCTGTTACCTGTTGGATGCGTTCCTGAGACAAACCACACAACCCTTTCCCACTGCGCAAGGAGATGCACTCAGCAATCTTTGCTACAATCTTAGCTGGTGTTATCTGCAGCATATCACCCCAGGGTGGGGCATGGGGATATCGCAGCATGCCCCGTGAAGGTGCAGAGGCCTAGTTCTTGCAGTCGTCAAGGAAGTCTAATAAATGAATCCTCCAATGAATAATCTCTTGGTAAAGATGACGTATGCCAAGAGCTGGGAGGGAAGTGGTTTTTCCCGACCCGTGAGAATTTCCAAGAGGTTGAAAAATGGTCCCCTCTTGCCTCAAAATCAAAATCTTGACATTTGTCACGAACGGAAAATCCCCCCAAAATGTTTGGCTCAGATTGACCGAAACAATTCATCCCTGCAACTTTGAAATGTTTTGTTTTAATTTGGACCATTTCGTTTTTGGTTTTTTTTTTAACCTTAAATTTTGAAACAAAACCTTGTTTGGAACCAGAAACCCCCAAAACTTTTTCCTTTGGAAAATGTTGAAATGGGACATGGACAGTTTTGAAACGTTTCTCCGACGTTTTTGGAAACAGGAAATTCATCAGCGCTGATCCTTTCCCACAAACCCTTTTGGTTTGGATGAATTGGCATTTTCCAGCAAAGAACTCCTGATTCCCTCTACATGTGACCCTCTCCACACCAAAGGCTTGAGCCAACTCTTGTTGGCACCTAGGTCCACATGGAACAGTGATTCCATGTCCCCATCAATGAACTTAACACCATCGGGCTCAGCTTCCCGTTGGGCAGCCCCTGGAATCAACTCATGCAGCAAGGCTGCTCCGACCATGGCCCTCGGAAGCTGGGACATAATATGGGCATAGCTTGAAGCAAAGAGATGCGGGCCCCCAAGAGGAAGGCTACTGCTGGGTTCATGTGGATGCCACCCGCATCTGTACCCAGGCTGCTGGCTGACAGGATCTGCAGAATGCATGGGAGGAAGTCCAGGGAAAGCCAATGTCCAGGCTGAAGAAGACAAGCAAGAGTGTCCCAAAGAGCTCAGCAAGAAACACCTGAGCAAAGCTACCTATGCAGTTTCCTCCAGCGTGGCTGGCGTATGGTGCAAGAGCAATGACTCCATTGCTTATCCCTTGGGGTGAGTGTATGTGTGTGTGTGTGTAGGGCATCCCATAACTCAATGCCAACTAGAGGACGCTGAAAGCTCTTGCCACCTCTCATCCCAGGTGGAAAAGTTTTGGACTCATAGAAGCTCCGACCTTTCTTTTCTCTGATTAAAGTCAGATGCCACAAATGTCCCTTGGCGCCCTCCTCTGCGATTTAGCGTGTAAAGTACCCCAAAAAGGCAACACCCAGCAACCAAGGGCACAAGAGACACAGACGGGTTGAGTCTCTCTCTCTCTTTCTCTGTCCAGGGCTCTATGCCATTCTCAGGGGGTTGGGGGAGAAGGGTTGATTCTCTTTTTTGCATTGATGTAAGTGAGGAGTTATTCTGGTGTGAGTGAGAGGAGAATCTACCCTAGATCTAAGCGAACTCCGCAGACCAAATAATCCTTTGGATGAATTAGACTCATTTTATTCTATTTGTGAATTTTCTGGGGGTTTATTTATTTGGGGGACGGGAAGCAAATTGGCTCTTTGAATTATTATTGGTATCACAGTAGCCCAGCTGAGCGTGGGGATGTTGTTCGTGCACATAATCAAAGACAACCCTTGCTCCAAAGAGTCTACAACCTAAATAGATGAGACATTTTAGAGATGGGGAAACTGAGGCACAAGGGATGACAGCATTTGCCCAAGGACACAGAGAAGATTGTAAACTACACTCAGATCTTCAATTCCAAGTGAGTCCCTTTCCCATACCATTTTCTCTCAGTTGGCATTGTTCACCTTGACTCTTGCGGTACGGCCAATTCCAAACGTTCAAAAATTGTAAGTCAGACCCCAAAAAGCATGAGATTAAAATTAGTTAAATTGGGTTTCTTGTATTTGGGTTTCTGAACCTGTTTGGGGGATTGTTTATGGTTTAATAGAACAGGTCCAAAATTTGCCAGTGGCACACTTTTCCATCAGAAAAAACCAGTTTCATCAAAATCAAAGTCACTTCCAGCAGAAACATGGTGATTTTGATGCAAAAGGCTTTTGATGAGGTTCTTATTGGAATGGGATGTTTTGATTTTTCATTTTGAAGTTTTATATTATCTTTTTTTTTTAAAAAGTCAAAATCAGATTTTGATTGACCCCCAAATTAATTTTTTCGAAACGTTTTGTTCCATGGGAGATTCTGAAATGTCAGAATTTCTCACAGATGGGAAATTCTGCCTTTCTATTTTTTAAGCTTTTCTTTGCAACCACAAGGACTAGAAATGAAAGCTGAGATTCTCACCTAATCACCTGACTCCAGGAACTGGGGCTTTCAGAAAAACACCGACTATCCTGAGACTGGTGATAAAACTGGCAACACTGCTATCATTTAGTACTTTGTAATAAGATGGGCCAGAATCAACCCCAGTGCCTCTCAGATCTGAGGGGATCTCTTCACTGCATCTGGGACCAAGTCTCCCAGCCCGGGTTGACAGCCTTCTGCTAAGTAAGGCTTGCGCTAGCGTGCTAAAAATAGCTGTGTAGCTGTTGCCTTGATGTTGCAACTTGGCCTGGAGCCTGGCCTTTCAATCCCTCTCCTGGGCTCCGAAGCCCGAGCCTCAACATTTGCAAGCTATTTTTAGTACACTAGCACACGTCTGTCTACCTGGGATGGGAGGCTCGCTTCCAGATGCAGTGCCGATGTACCCTGAGTGTCCTCTGGACTTTAGAAGGCCCAGAATGAATGGATCATGTTGCTGAACAAACTTAATTCCCCAGTAAGTCTTCCTACTGGATTCGGGATGACTGACTTTGATGGGGGAGTAGAGGGAGGTATTGGGTGCGCTCAGATGCAGTGGCGATCGTGCATGAAGCTTCGTTCCCCTGCAGTAGCTGGGGATAATTAAAGAACTTCTCCCTCCAGGACTGTCCGTCTAGCACCTTTTACCAGCACTAAAGGATACCCGCAGAAACGCATTATTTTCTGCAGAATGCCCGTGGTCGCAGAAAATCCGGTTCTGCGTGTGGATTCCCCCCGCCGTGTCCCTGTTGGACTGGAAATTCAGCCACCGAGCGCAGAGCCAGCACAGGAGGCCGGCCTTTGATAGCAACCAGCGGTGCCGTCTGTGAATGAGGCAAGAGTCTCTTGACGCATATGCTGGTAGGCCCTGTGGCTGGTGAGGGCCAGGCGCAGGCTGGGAAGGAGTAAAAAGACCTGAGGACTTGTAATTCTGGCCCTGGGTGGAAAACTAGGAGGAAAGTCCCCGCGGCTTCTTTTATCTCCCCTACGGAGCTTGCAAAAGCAGCGGATTCCATTTTCCCACCTTGCACAACTGTTCCACGCAAGGTAGGTGTGACAGCTGACTTGAGGGAGCTGGGTTCAAATCCCGAGTGTACCACAGATTTCCTTGGGGACTTCAGGTAAGTTACTTAGGCCATGGCTACACTAGAGACCTTACGGTGGCACAGCTATACTAATGCAGCTGTGTCGCTGTAAGGTCTCTGTTGTAGCCGCTCTATGCCAATGGGAGAGAGCTCTCCCGTCAATGTAATTAAACCACTCCCAATGAGCGGTGGTAGCTATGGCGACGGGAGAATGCTGTCCACACCGGTCCACGTCGGTGTAACTTATGTCGCTCAGGAGGGGTGTTTTTTTCACACCCCTGAGCGACGTACGTTATACCGACAAAAGTGCTAGTGTAGACCTAGCCTTGGCCGCCCCGTGCCTCAGGTTCCCCTCTGTAAAATGGGGTTAATAGTAGGGCTGCCAATTAATTGCAGTTAACTCAAGTGATTACCTCAAAACAAATTACCGCGATTAAAAAACTTAATTGCGATTAATCGCCGTTTTAATCGCACGGTTCAATAACAGTGGAATACTCGTTTAAACTTCTTACGAATATTTTGGATGTTTTTCTACATTTTCAAATATATTGATTTCACTTGCAACGCAGAATACAACGTGTCCGGTGCTCACTTTATATTATTATTTTTGATTACGCATATTTGCACTGTACTAAAGGTAAACAAAAGAAATAGTCTTTTTCAATTCACCTCATACAAGTACTGTAGTGCAATCTCTATCGTGAAAGTGTGATTTACAAATGTAGATTTGTTTTTGTTACATAACCGCACTCAAAAATAAAACAATGTAAACCTTTAGAGCCTACAAGTCATAAGAACATAAAAACAGCCAGACTGGGTCAGACCAAAGGTCCATCTAGCCCAGTATCCTGACTCCCGACAGTGGCCAATGCCAGGTGCCCCAGAGGGAATGAACAGATCAGGTAATCATCAAGTGATCCATCCCCTGTCGCTCATTCCCAGCTTCTGGTAAACAGAGGCTAGGGACAACATCCCGGCCCATCCTGGCTAATAGCCATTGATAGACCTATCCTCTATGAAAGTCCACTCAGTCCTACTTCTTGTTCAGCCAATCCCTAAGCCAAACAAGTTTGTTTACATTTACGGGGTCCTACCTGTAATTCCCCACCCTGTAATGCACGTTTACGATAAAGAGATTGCACTGCAGTACTTATGAGGTGAATTGAAAAATACAATTTCTTTTGTTTCTTTTTTTACAGTGCAAATATCTGTAATCAAAAATAATAGAAATTGAGCACTGTACACTTTGTATTTTGTGTAGTAATTGAAATCAATATATTTGAAAATGAGGAAAACGTCCAAAAATATTTATTTTTTTTCTGCAACCATGAAGGTTAGAAACTTACTTTTTTCCCTTAAATGTGAGCTGATATTGTCACCTAATCACATACAGGAGCTGGGAGTTTAAGAAAAGCAGCAAATATCCCAAGACCCGCGATAGAATTATGAGAGTTGACAAACGTCCCGCCAAACGGCTGATGGTTTTTAACCAAGGAGCAAAACGATAAAGAGGCCGTGTGCCTGCTTGATGAGATGAGAGGCAGTATGGCCTAATGGCTACTGCGCTGGCCTAAAGCTGGGTTCTGGTCCCAGCTCTGCCAGTAGGTGACCTTGGGCAAATCATCCCCCCCGTGCCTCAGTTTCCCCATCTGTAAAATGGGGATAATTATATTGCTCACCTCTGTCAAGTGCTTTGCAGTCTACTGAGGTGTTATTAATATTATTCTCCAGGGACTGCAGCCATGAGACTGCGGCTTGCACCAAGCTATGAGAAGCATGAGAGCCCTACGGGCAGCTAATCTAGTGGTCACAGGGTAATGGCCAAAGTGATCCAGACGATAATTGAAGAAGAAAGAGAAGAGTAAAAACCCTTTGTGGCAGCCCTCTGATGCTGAGTACCTGCATAATGCTGGTGGCTAGATTGCTGTTTTCGGAGTTAAAAGGACAGGTTCATTTTGGTGGCTTGGAGCCATCTCGGAGCAGCGTGGGGCTGTTCATTTCTGAAATGATATGATCTCGCATATCTATCGCACCAGTGTTTCACCCTGCTCCACTGGAATCAATAAAACAATGGGCCTGGAGCATCAGGACTCAAAGGATAAACCTCAAGTCAGGGAGAGAAAGAGGTTATTCCGTGCAATATTTCCATTTCCTTCTTGAGGTGGCAGCCACGCTTTGAGGGTCGGTTTATAAAGGGTTAATAATAATACATGTTACAGACATACCATTATTCATGCTTCTAAGCGCCTCGGGAGCAGATGTTATAGTTGGTTATAAGCAACCCATAGACCCGCTGGATTCTACAGCAATCTATTGCAATTGATTAACCACTTATTAAAACAGTGCCTTCTCTTTTATTGACCCCCGTTAAACTATTTATAAACAGAAGCTCAGCTGCAAAGTGCGGTTCCTTCGGCTTAGTCTTGGGTTTCCTTCAGGCAACTCTGATCCCCGCGACACTAGGTGTGATCTGAGTTACACTAGTGTAAATCTGGAGCGACTCCACTGGTGTAAATGGGGCAGATTCTCAGCTAGTGTAAACTGGCCTAGCTCCATTGCAGCACAGGAGCCGGATTCTCAAGTGGTGTATATTGCCACAGAGCCAGTGAAGTCAATGAACTGCTGCCCAGATCCTCAGAGGTATTTAGGCACCTACCTCACATAGGCACCTAAATACCTTGGAGAGGATGGGACCAGCTTCCCGGCTGGTATAAATTGGTTAAAGTCAATAAGCCATTACCCCAGTTGTTGTAATTCTGTGTAACTCCCTTGACATCAGTGGGTTAGATTCTCAATTGATGTAAATTGGTGTAGCTCCACTGGAGTCAAGGGGCCAGCTCCCCAGATGGCGTAAATCAGCATCAATCCATTGAAGTCACTGGCCAGATTGTCAGCTGACTAGTGTAGGTTAATTGATGCCTGCTGAGAATTTGGCCTACAGGTGTAGCAGAGATCAGAATCTGTCACAAGTGTGTAATAAAAATGTGACCTACTGGAGTACTGGTAAGGGACTGATCTTTATTTTGTGTCCCCAGTTGGATGATGTGGGCTGGTTGAGAAAAGGTTAATATGTCCAGTCTCAGCATCCAAAACAAATAAAAAAGCTGTAGTGAGTTGCTGGTGATAGAAAGGTGGCTGCGTTCCACCCCAGAGGTGGCTGCATTTCAGTGGTGGGTGAGTAATCATTACGGACCCACTTCTACCATCTGTTCTCATTCTGAGGAATACCTTTACTCTTGGAATAAATTACTATTCAGGGTCAGGATAGCAGAATTCCTGCTTTGAGCGGGGGGTTGGACTAGATGACCTCCTGAGGTCCCTTCCAATCCTGATCTTCTATGATTCTATGAATATGGTCTTATGCGGAAGCAGTTTGTAAAGCACTTTGGGATGAAAGATACTATATAAATGTGAGTCTGTTATTTTATTGATTTGATATGTAAAAGCAAATTTAAAGTGCTTTATTTGAAATTAATACAACAAATATTCAACCATGTTTAAAAGAATCATTTTCATGGCTTCGTTCCATTTCATTTTAGCTTTAAAGACAATCACAATGAACAATAAGTTAAATGTCTATAGCAGAAAGAGAACAGTCACTGATATGGGTTAGTATGGAAATGTAAAAATGAAGAATCTGAATAGATATAGACAGTCATTATTTATGCCATCTGATTGCTAAGGTAAGTTTTGGGTAAGTTTCTTGGGTTCTTCTGTCAGCCAGTGAGAATTAAGTTTTCCTTAGGAAAGTAACTAAAATAAGAAATATTTTTTTAAAAAAGAAAAGAAAATTGGTGATTTAAATGATATTTTTTGCAACTGACGCAACTCACATTTTAAATCCGTGAATTCTATCACTTTAGCTCAATCTACAGAGAAGCAGGGCAAGCTTTTTTTTAAACTATTCTGATTGGAAGAAGAGGCTTGGGGGCAGGGAGCCATCCTGACATAGAACAGGTGAAGCCACCGCTGCTTTACCTGCTGGGGCAAATGCAGCCACCTCTGGGGTGGGATGCGGCAGCTCTTTAAGAGCCTCACAAGGATGCTTGTGACAATTTAATACAGGAATAAGAAGGAGCTTGGGAATACAGTGAGTTAGACTTGGAGGCAAATGTCTAGGGAACAAGCAGGGAGATGGCTCTAGGGCATACAGAGGGGCTGTAGTTCTCTGTCGAAACATGGGAGCTGGCAGCCCGGAGGAACCAGCCAGATGAAGTTTATAAAAGCTCTTCTGGTAGGATGAATGAAGTATCCTTCATATCTCTGTGGAAAACCTTCTGTGCTGTTCCCTGCATAGAATCGGCCGTGTGTGAGACGCTTGCTGCTCGTTACATGGGGCAAACTCCAGTCTGTATCCAAGCAGCCATACCAGTGAGAGAAGTGTGAGATGGGGGCGGTGGGGGGGGGAAGTGGACCAGAATAGGTAGCAATCTCCCCGCTCCATTAAATGACAACAGTAATAAAAAACAATGCTAATATATAGTGTGTTCAAGTGCTCAGCAAATGTGAATCCATCCTGAGAGCTCAGTGAGGTGGGAAGTAGTCTTACCCTCCTTCTACAGATGGGGAAACTGAGGTACGGAGAAAAGAAGTGATGTGGCACATGACGTTCGGTGGCAGAGCTGGGAGTCGGACCCAGGAGTTCTGCCTACTGGGGTTGCCATGCTGAGACTGCTAGGGGTCAGTATGTTCTGTAGGTGGAGCCGGTGTTTGGTTCAGGGAAGGGGATGTTGATGGATCGTAAAGGTGGAAAGCTGGCGAGCGTAGGGAAGGTTACGTGAATTGCCCAGGGAACGGGGCACAGCTAACAATAGAAGCAAACCTTTTATGGCTCATTGGGGCAACCTCTGGCACCTTTACTCCTCGGCAAAGGGGGGAAAGTGCATTTGTCACCCACGACGTGTGCTTGTCTAGAACAGATGCCGGAGAACGTGGCTAGCTCCTTTTGCAGCCCATGGGGGCTTCGCTAGACTTTCTCCGTCATGCCCCTTGGCAGAGTCTGCGGGGAGTGCAGCTCCATCGACTGCCTCCGGCGAACATCACGCTCTTCCCAGTCCTCCTCAGGCTCGAAGCCTTTGAAGACGGCGAGTCTCTCTGATAGGGTCTTGGTGTGTGGGAAGAGAATATAATTGTAGATCAGCGAGGCCACCACTGCGCCAGCCAAGGGCCCCAACCAGAAGACCTGGGCAGATGGAGAGAGAAAAAAAATAAGGCTTCCGAATGAGCTGTAGGACTCAGACATTTAGCTGGAACTTGAGATGAACACCAGATATTTATGGATCTGAGTCTGGTCTTCAAGCCACCTAGGCTTGAGTTCACTCTGCATTTGAGAACCAATGGGGCTCAAAATTTGCCCACGGCCATAAACTTTTCATCCCAGTGGGACACATACATACATCTATATTTGCTCCATCCTGATCTCCGCTGCTGTTTGGACCAGAGATGGACCCAAAACAGAACCTTTTGTCCGAACTCCCATCCCCCAAGCGCTAGTGGTTCTGATCAAATGGATCTGAAAACAACCCTTTTTTTTTTTTTTTCAGTGGTTGGTTTTGTGGAACCAAGATCAAACCAATGAGCTTTTGCAACACCAAATCTGAGTCCACCCCCAACTTCTCATAGCACGGTCCACACTGGTGGCTTAAATTGGCGTCAATTATGTTGCTCCGGGGAGTGGCTAATTCACACCACTGAGCCACATAACTTATGTCGTCTTAAGCTGTAGTGGAGCCATTGCCTAAACCTGGTTTAGGGACTGTGATGAAACCAAGTCGTATAACTTCGGTTTTATTTATTTAGCCACCTTAAACCTTGGTGATTTGGGTAAAATGAGATTCAGGTGTCCACCAAACTTGGTTTGATTTATGCAAAACCCCAAACTGAACCAATGACATTCTGCAAAACTAAAACACAGCTTCCATGGGTTCCCGGGCTCTAGTTCTGAATCTGCTCTTGGCAGGCACATTTTTCGGGTCAACATGCAAAAGAAACATTTTTCAAGATGGCTGTCACCTGACCTCTGACCCAGGAAGTCAATCAAACTCTCAGAACTTTGCTAAAACTTGCCAAGAAGGAGCAAAGCATCTCTTCCCTCTACTCCTTTTCTGGTTCACTGAACACAAACCTTAGATTCCAAACAAATGCCGTCCACATCTGATGGAAAAATTGAACCACACTGGTTCAGACTAGAGTCAAGAAAGATTAGTTTGATAATAACTAGAGTTAAAGTCTCTGTAGGTTTTGTGCCTACTGCCAACTCACATACAATGAACCACACACCCTTTTGCTGTTGCAACTTAGTGCACTTGGTTAGGCAATTAAGGGCTATGGTTTGCTGCGTCTATTGCTCCCAATCTCTAGATCTTTCTTCCAGGCGGCAACCAGAGTCTCGTTTGGATAATATTATTATTACCCTTCTCCCTGTCAAAATGCCAGCAGCTAAGTTGATTCTCGAGAGATCTAGAAATATTGACACAGGCTAGAGTCGGGTCTCCTGAACTAAAAGATGAATCTTTAATTAAAGGTTACGTCATGTGATGAAACTTCCAGGAATACGTCCAACCAAAATTGGCAACTCTATGCACCGCAGCTCCTCCTGCCAAAACTGCACCCAGATCTGCAGCTATGAGGAGTGCAGGGGGCTGAATTCTTACCCAATGGGCGCTGAAGTCTCCTACTATCACAGCTGGGGCGAAAGATCTGGCGGGGTTCATAGAGCAGCCGGTGTAGTGGATCTGCGGGGTGGGAAAAAGGGGCACGGTTATTATTAACCACCAAGCCCTTTCAGCAACAAGACTATTTTTAAACGCCTTCGCCTGTTATTAACAGGCTTCGTTCATTGGCGCTAGCTTTCTGGCCTCCAGGCTGCCTTGTGCTAGGAAAAGAATGACTGGCATCTTTCACCAACCAGTCGCACGGCTGGCAAAGGGAGCTAAATTCTCTCATTGGCTCCTGCTGGAAGGGGCTGGGCCTGGAGTCGCTGGGAGTTTCCCTACAGCGCTGGGAGCTCTTATGGAAAGCGTTGTCTAATGCAGGGTGGTGGCCAACCTGTAGCTCCAGAGTACAGGCTCCGACTCCGGGGCTGGAGCTACAGGCGCCAACTTCCCACTGTGCCGGGGGGTGCTCACTGCTCAACCCCTGGCTCTGCCACAGGCCCTGCCCCCACTCCACCCCTTCCCATCCCCTCCCCTGAGCCTGCCGTGCCCTCGCTCCTCCCCCTCCCCCCCAGAGCCTCCTGCACGCCACGAAACAGCTGGTCGGGAGGTGCAGGGAGGGAGTGGAAGGCGCTGGGAGCCGGGGGACGGGGGAGAGCTGCTGATGTATTACTGTGGCTCTTTGGCAATGTACATTAGTAAATTCTGGCTCTTTCTCGGGGTCCACCCTGCTCTAATGAGTAAAGCACCGAATTGTTGACAGCCTGCTCTGCTACACAGATGTTGGGCAAGTCTCCTCAATTTCCTCCCCTGTAATATGGAGATGATACTGACCTAGATCCCAAAGGGGGTCATTCATGTTTGCAAAGGGCTTTGAGATCCTTGGAGGGAATCTGCATATTAGTCCCTGCTGCATCTTTAGCTTGGGGAATCTAGGGCCGGAGTGATCTGTGTTGGGTATTTATTATTTGTAGTGTTACCATAGTGCTTAGGAGCCATGCACATGCATGTGCTAGGCGCTGCACAAACACAGAATGTTCTCCATCACTGTAGTATCTCAGCACTTCACAATCATTAACGGACTTAGCCTCACAACACCCCTGAGGGCAGGGAAGTGCTACTCTCCCCCTTTGGGAAACTGAGGCACAGAGCGGCTAAGTGACTTGCCCACACAGGAAAGCTGTGGCAGAGCAAGGAATCAAACCCAGCTCTTACGACACCCAGGCTGACACCCTAACCACTGGGCCACTGTAGAGCACCCAACCTAGTGAAACTATCTGGGACATGGGCATGCTTGCGTGTCATGGCTCTAAAACGCAAAAGCCAGGCCGTTGTGACGCACCCCCAGCAAGTGACCCGCGGCGACAGAAAGGCCGATGGACAAGGCTGGCGAGCCGACGTTATCGCTCCTCTGGTCATCGGTGGAAGCGAAAATGCACAGCACCAGCTGGAAGGTGAGGAAGAGCTCGACGGTGACGGCCTGGCCTGGAGTCGTGTCGTTGTGCAGCTGAAACGAGAGGGAAGCAGCTTCTCAGTAACGAGCGCGCGCCCTTCCCCGGTGCTTTAGGATGAGGAACAGGTCGCTGATTCAGAGACATCGAGATGGCTTGGTGAACGGGGCACAAAAGCAAACCAGATGCGTTTTAATACGGCTGAATGTAAATGAAGACATCTGGGAGCAAAGCATGCAGGCCAGACTTACAGGGCAGGGGAGTTCTGTCCTCGGAAGCAGTGACTCTGAAAAAGATTTGGGGGTCGTGGTGGGGAATCACCTGGCTCCGAGCTCCTTGTGTGACACTGTGGCCAAAAAGGGGTAATGCCATCCTAGGAATCATAGACAGGGGGATCTTGAGTAGAAGTAGAGACAGAGGCGCCGACTCCGTGGGTGCGCCAGCCCTGGCGCACCCATGGAAAAAAATTAGTAGGTGCTTAGCACTCACCGGCAGCCAGCTCCCCCCTTTCCCCCCCAGCGCCTCTCGGCTTCCAGCAACCCTGCCGATCAACTCCTCTCCCGCCCTCCCAGCGCCTCCCACTCGCAACCATCAGCTGTTTCGCGACATGCAGGAGGCTCTGGCAGGAAGGGGGAGGAGTGGGGATGGGGCGCGCTCGGGGGAGGGGGCTGGAAAAGGCAGGGAAAAGACAGGGCAGGGGCAGGAAGAGGTGGGGACTTGGGAGAAGGGGTAGGTGGGGCGGGGCTTGGGGCAGAGCGGGGGCGGGAAGAGGCGGGACGGGGGGTGGGGGGGGGCTGGGGGGAAGGGGTCGGCTGGGGGCGGAGCCGGGGTTGAGCACCCCCTGGGCCTGGAGGAAGCTGGTGCCTATGAATAGAGAGTTTATTTTACCTCTGTATTTGGCACTGGTGGGAGCACAGCTGGAATCCTGTGTCCAGTCCTGGTGCCCACAATTCAAGAAGGAGGTTGGTAAATTGGAGAGGGGTTCAGAGAAGAGCCAGGCGAATGATTAAAGGATTGGAAAACGTCGAGACTGAGCGCTTTGAGTCTAGCCATTTAGCTTGCAAAGAGACGGTGAAGGGGGGACTGGATGGCACAGCCTACAAGTATCTCCACGGGGAGCAAATATTTAACAATGGGCTCTTCAATCCAGCCGAGGAAGGTCTAACACGATCCACTAGCTGGAAGTTGACGCTAGACCCGTTTAGACAGGAAAGAAGAGGTTCATTTTTAATGGGGAGAGTCATGAACCACTGGAATCACGTACCAAGGATCGTGGGGGATTCTCCATCACTGACCATTTTTAAATCAAGACGGGGGGCTTTTCTAAAAGATCTGCTCTAGGAAGTATTTTGAGGGAAATTCTCTGGCCTGTGTTATCCAGAAGGTCAGAGTAGATGATCACAAATGGTCCCTTCTGGCCTTAGAATCTATGAATCGCCCTACTAAGCCCTGCCTGGTCCCTCCATCTGGAAGGCTTGGAGAAGGTACAAAGTAAGTATGTGCTGTGTAAGTTGCTCCACAGCACTGCCAAGGTCTTACCAGCATCACCCCCTGCAGTCCCAGGTTCCCTACACAGCCCAGCTGATGCCCTCATATCCTGCTCTGCAAAATCCCTGCTCTGTCAGCCCTTCCTCCACTCCAGCTTTGTCACTACCCCTCAGTCCTCACTTGTGCTCCTCGTCTGGATCCCTCCATCTCTGTCAACGTATCCTCTTGCCTTGCAAGGAACATAGGAACTGCCAGAGTGGATCGGAGTCAGGGGTCCACCTAGTTTTTTTTGAGCCCTTCAAAACTCTTTGGCCTCATTACTACCTTGTGGCAATGAGTTCCACAGGCTTGTTGTGCATTGCATGCAAGAGAATTTTCGTTTTACAGAGGTTGCTGCCTTTCCGTATCCGCCAAAAGTCTCCTTGTTCTTGTACGGTGCTATTCCCATGCTGTGCCTCTTTTAAGGACATTCTGCCAAATGTCTAGTAATTGGGAGGTGTGCCGACAAAGCCCCATAAAATTCATGTCACTTGTGACCCGAGACAGTATTTGAAAAGTTCAAGTGTCTGGAAATGAGAGTTTTATTTTTCACAATGGTAATCACTGATTTTCTCTCTCTCTCTCTCTCTCTCTCTCTCGTGCACACACACAAGCAATACGCACTCAGCATGTATATTTTCCAGGTCAACCTTTTCCAAGAAATCATTTCTGTGCTCAGCAATTGCACTAAACCTAATGTGACCACACTTCAAGATAACATCTCCAGTGTATGTTTTGCAATATAAATGGCAGCTCGTGTTTCCTTAATCCAACGTAAGTGGCGGTACCACTGGATGTTGCTGGTTAATTGTCCAATTTGTGGTGCCACCGGCACTCTGGGGTTGGCCGAGACACGCATTGTTAAATACTGAAATCTAGATGTTTTATACAGAACCAGAAATTTCACCTGCTGTTTTTTGTTTCCTCGCTGCATCACCTCTTTGCCTGCCAGGAAGGTTAAGGGCTAGATTCTGATCTCCATTATGCTGGTGCAAATCCAGGGATTGCATAACTCCGGATTTACATTGGCGTTACTGAAGCCTGGTTTATACACAGGATATGTCTACACTGCTGCCGGAGTCGGAGGTGTGACCACAGCGCACGCAGACGTAGCTGAGCTAGTGTTGATCTAGTAGCTAGAATAGCAATAGCAGTGATGTAGTAAAGTGGTCATCAAAGGGTTAACTAGATTACTCCGGGTACTATGGGTTGGAGCTCTGATCCACTTCTCCCTTACTTTCTGTTTAGTCAATGGGAAGTTTTCCCCATACCCCCGATTCTGTTGTAATGCAGTTAAACAAAGAAACAAGTTTCCTGCCTGTGGTCCTGTGAGTAGACTGATTTTTGTTGCCCTGAGCTGTCCCTTTGCAAAATCCGGCTAGCTGGGTTCTTTGCTATTGTTAGTGGCGCTAGCTATATCCAAAATAGGGATGTCTGTCTACATGTGTGGCAAATTAAATCACACCTCTGATTGCAGTGAAGACATACCCACAGACTTTGTACAGTCATTTAGGGAATGTGATTCCTTTTTAAGATGCAATAGTCATACCAGTACAGCTCCTACCGTAAAAGTGCTTTACACCAGCATACTTTATTCCTCCTCCCTTACAGGAATAAGTCATACAGGTGTGAGGAATTTTATACTGGCATAACTGCATTCACACTGGGGGAGGTTGAACTGCTTTCACTATAGCGGTATAGTTAAAGCAGTGAACTTTTGGGTGTAGACAAGGCCTGAGAAGAGACGCTAGTCCCTGTCTTCTTCAGCCTTTTAGTTCAGTGTTGCCAACTCTCATGATTTTGTCATGAGTCTCATGATCATTATTGTTTTCCTTAAAGCCCCAGCTCCTGGAATCAAGTGATGATATTCAGCCTTCCTTCTTCAAGAAAAAGTAAGTTTCTAGCTGTGGAGTAAGTAAGTTTCTAGCTTCAAAATGTGACCCCAGGGCACCCCCAAGGCTCAAAACGCAGAAGGCAAATAAAAAAAGCAGCAAATCTAGTATTTTGACGTAATTGCATGATTTTTAAAGCCAATCTCAGGATTTTGGGTGCGCATGACTCATGAGTTGTGAACATTTGGGGTTGGCGATACTGTGTTATTTACAAACCAGAGCTGATCCTTTCACCTCCCTGTGTAGTGTGAGGAGCTCGCCATGTCACAGGCAGGTTGCACGCTGGGGGGGAGAGTTATAGAGCTCTGGAACGGCAGGCATCTGTCTGTGCCCAGGACAGGTACATGCAAGGAGCAGTGGGACAGTGCAGTGCACCTTACTCACTGGCCTGGAAGGGGAGCTCAGTCCCGTGGTCCTTTCGCATGCGCAAAGCCTAGCTCTGTGCGTCCTTACTGCTCTGACTGATTCCAAAGCATAAACACGGTGAGCGCTGCTGAAGGGCTCACCAACTATTTAAAGGGATAGTACGCTATTCCTTTGCCTGACAACAGCTGAGAGATGCTGTTACCTTTCTGTCGGTCCTGACCTGGATTTGATTCAAATTGCTAGATCACTTTAAAAATACAGGGCCTGACGCGACTTGCCCTCGACCTTGAGTAATCATTTACAGCTATATAGACTTTAAGGTCAGAAGGGACCATCATGATCATCTAGTCTGAATCCTGCGCATTGCAGGCCACAGAACCTCACCCACCCACTGCTTTAATAGACCCCTAACCTATGGCTGAGTACCTGAAGTCCTCAAATCGCGATTTAAAGACTTGTATAAAGCGCTACTATCTATTTAAGGTACTTGTATGTCCCCCCATTATTGTAGTATCCAAAGTCTTTAAGGTATTTATCCTCACAGTTCCCCTATAAGGCAGAGGTGTGCTATTATCCCCATTTTACATGTGGGGAAACTGAGGCATGGAGCAGCTATGTGATTTGTATAATATCACACAGGAAATCTGTGGCAGGACAGGTACTTGAACTCTGGTCTCCATCATAGGTCCTGTTTTCTAGATCTTTAATCATTTGGGTTGCTCTTCTCTGGACTTTCTCCTGTTTGTCCATCTCTTTCCTTAAATGTGGCTCCCAGAACTGGACACAATACTCCAGCTGAGGCCTAATCAGTGCGGAGTAGAGCGGAAGCATTACTTCTTGTATCTTGCTTACAACACTCCTGCTAATGCAGCCCAGAATGAAGTTTGCTTTTTTGCAAGTGTTACACTGTTGATTCATATTTAGCTTGTGATCCACTATGACCCCCAGATCCCTTTCTGCAGTACTCCTTCCTAGGCCGTCATTTCCTATTTTGTATGTGTGCAACTGATTGTTTCTTCCTAAGTGGAGTATTTTGCATTTGGCCTTGTTGAATTTCATCCTATTTACTTCAGACCATTTCTCCAGTTTGTCCAGATCATTTTGAATTTTAATTCTATGCTCCACAGCATTTGCAATCCCTCCCAGCTTGGTATCGTCCGCAAACTTTATAAGTGTACTCTCTATGCCATTATCTAAATCATTGATGAAGATATTGAACAGAACCAGACCCAGAACTGATCCTTGCAGGACCCCACTCGTCATGCCCTTCCAGCATGACTGTGAACCACTGATTACGCTCTGGGAACAGTTTTCCAACCAGTTTTGCACCCAACTTATGGAGCTCCATCTAGGTTGTATTTCCCTAGTTTGTTTATGAGAAGGTCATGCCAGACAAAAGTCAAGATATACCACATCGACTACTTCCCCACATCCACAAGGCTTATTACCCTGTCAAAGAAAGCTATTAGGTTGGTTTGACAGGATTTGTTCTTGACAAATCCATGCTGACTCTTACTTATCACCTTATTATCTTCTAAGTGTCTGCAAATTGATTGCTTAATTATTTGCTCCATTATCTTTCCGGGCACTGAAGTTAAGCTGACTGGCCTGTAATTCCCTGGGTTGTCCTTAGATGGGCACTATATTTGCCCTTTTCCAATCCTCTGGAATCGTACCCGTCGGCCATGACTTTTCAAAGATAATCGCTAATGGCTCAGATCTCTCCTCAGTCAGCTCCTTGAGAATTCTAGGATGTATTTCATCAGGCCCCGGTGACTTGAAAACATCTAAGTAATTTTTAACTTGTTCTTTCCCTATTTTAGCCTCTGAGCCTACTTCATTTTCACTGGCATTCACTATGTTAGATGTCCAATTGCTACTAAACTTTTTGGTGAAAACTGAAACAAAAAGGTCATTTAGCACGTCTGCCATTTCCACATTTTCTGTTGTTGTTCTCTCCCCCCCCCTAGACTAATGGGTTCACCCTGTCCTTGGTCTTCCTCTTGCTTCTAATGTATTTGTAGAACGTTTTCTTGTTACCCTTTATGTCTCTAGCTAGTTTGATTTCATTTCGCGCCTTGGACTTTCTAATTTTGTCCCCACATACTTGTGTTGTTTGTTTATATTCATCTTTTGGAATTTGACCTAGTTTCCACTTTTTGTAGAACCCTTGTTTGAGTTTCAGATCATTGAAAATCTCCTGGTTAAGCCAGGATGGTCTCTTGCCATACTTCCTATCTTTCCTACGCTGTGGGATAGTTTCCTCGTGTGCCCTTAATAATGTCTCTCTGAAAAACTGCCAACTCTCTTGAACTGTTTTTCCCCTTAGGCCTGGTCTACACTACGACTTTAATTCGGATTTAGCTGCGTTAATCCGAATTAATCCTTAACCCGTCCACACAACGGAGCCAGTTACTTCGAATTAAAGGGCGCTTAAAATCGATTTCTGTACTCCACCCCGACGAGCGGAGTAGCACCAAAATCGATTTTGTTAATTCGAATTAGGGGTAGTGTGGCCGCACACCACCGAATTAATGTGGTTAAAATTAATGGGGTAGTGTGGCCGCACACCACCGAATTAATGTGGTTAAAAACCGAATTAATGTGCTTAGTGTGGCCGCGCACAATCGAATTTATACAATCTGTTTCCCAAATTCGAATTATCTAAATTCGAATTAATCTCGTAGTGTAGACGTACCCTTAGACTTGCTTCCCAAGGGATCTTACCCATCAACCGTTTGCTAAAGTCTGCCTTCTTGAAATCCATTCTCTTTATTCTGCGGTTTTCCCTCCTCCCATTCCTTAGAAGCATGAACTCTGCCACTGCATGATCACTTTCACCCAAGCTGCCTTCCACTTTCAAATTCTCAACCAGTTCTTCCCCATTTGCCAAACTCAAATCTAGAAGAGCCTCTCCCCTAATGGCTTTCTCCACCTTCTGAAATAAAAAAAATGGTCTCCAATACAGTCCAAGAACTTGTTGGAAAATCTGTGCCCAGCTGTGTTATTTTCCCCAGAGACGTCTGGGTAGTTGAAGTCCCCCGTCACCACCAAGTCCTGTGCTTTGGATGATTTGGATGAGAATATGGTCCAGGGGAGTCAGGCTAGTTTACAGCAGCCGAGAATCTGACTCGTAATTTTTTTGTTCTGGTGCCGTGAGCGGCATGGTAAAGGAGAGCCCACATAATGAGAATGCTGGGAGTTAACAGCAGTATTACCAACCCCAAGCATTAAAAGACACAAGTCAGGCCTCTAAAAATCATGAGATTTAAAAAAATTAATATATTTGGGGGGTCTTTTTTGTAGCCTTTTAGTTTTTGAACTTTTAGGATACCCTAGGGGCATTTTCAAACTTTTCTTCGCAGCCGTCAAGGCTGGAAACTTACATGTTTTAAAAATAAAAACTGCCTCTCTCAAAATCATATGACTCCAGGAGCTGAGGATTTAAGAAAGACACCAAATAGCTCAAGACTCGTGATCAAATTATGAGACTTGGCAGTGCTGTTATAGATGCTTTTCTTGTCCTCCTAGGACAGCATGGGGCCAGATTCTCCACTGGCTTGCACCTGGTGTCATTTACAGCTTGCAAAGAGGATTCATAATGCTCACATTCTGATTTTGTAGCTGCTTAACTGCCCCACCCCGCCCTTTTCCCAGGTGTCAATGATGGCACAAAATGCAAGGCAGTGGAGAATCGGGACCCTGTGTGTTAATGACAGGACATCAGCTGGGGTTTCTAGATACAACTCCCCAAGTTCCCTTGTTTTTCTGCCTATAAGTCAGAGATTTAAATCTCTCCCTGCCATTTGATGTTGCACAGTGTATGAAACCATAGTCAAATCCTTCTAACTTGCTCCAGACCAGGGCAGGTGAGGCCGAGAGGTGGCACTGCCAGGGTAGGGATGTCTACCGGGCATTGTGATTAACCAGGTGTGTCCGCTACCAGCCTTTGAAAGTAGAGCATTAAGTGGCATTATCTGATGTGAAGCAGCAATTGTATTAAAAAAAACCCGTCGTACCAGCTCTGATGCCTGGGTGCCTGGAGTAGAACCAGCATCCTGGAAATACTGGCAAGACCTAACATGGTAGGGAGACAGACTACTACAGGGGGGAGGGATAGCTCAGTGGTTTGAGCATTAGCCTGCTAAACCCAGGGTTGAGAGTTCAATCTTTGAAGGGGCCATTTAGGGATCTGGGGCAAAATCAGTACTTGGTCCTGCTAGTGAAGGCAGGGGACTGGACTCAATGACCTTTCAAGGTCCCTTCCAGTTCTATGAGATAGGCATATATCCATATTCCCACACCGACAAGGATATTGTAGAGGTGGTGGAATATGCTGCCAGAGAAGGGTTAAGCATGGCAGCACTAGGAACTACAACATCTCTTATGGCAGGTTGGCTGTGAATGTCCTGACTCTTGTTGGTTGGTCTCATAGGCAGCACTGGGGAATCCATACAGTGGGTGGGAATTGGGAGCAGGACCTCCAAGTTCTATTCCCACGGCTAGAAGGAAGCCTGGTCTAATAGTTGGAACGCAGTACTGGGTGTTAGGACACCTGGGTTCATTCCCAGCAGAAGGAGGGAGTCGGGTTAGAGCAAGGGGGGTCTGGGAGGCAGGACTCCAGGGTTCTATTCCCAGCTATACGTGACCTCGCTTGACTTGCCTTAGTTTCCCCAAAAGCCCTACCCATCCATCACTCCCGTCCCTCCTGAGAGCCCATGCGTTGGCGGATTCCTTACCCTGTTGACGGCCAAGTGTCCCCGGATGTTCGGTGGGGTGAGCTCGTGCAGGAGAGCTGCCCCGGCGACTGCCCCCAGAAGCTGCGCCACCACGTAGAAGACAGCTCTGAGGAAGGAGATGTGAGAGCCCACCAGGCAAGCCACTGTCACTGCCGGGTTGATGTGCGCCCCGCTGACGTGCCCCAGGGCCTGGACCAGCGTGGCGATGGCCAAGCCGAAAGCCAGCGAGATCTGCAGGATGTCTGGGGGGGCCGAAGGCCAGTTGAGGGCAGAGCCCAGGCCAAAGAAGATGAAGAGCAGCGTGGCCAGAAACTCAGCAAAGACAGCCCGGGTGAAGGCTACTGAACGGAGTTCCCACATCATGGGGTTTGCCACGAGCGACCCCTAAAAGCTGCTTGATTGCTGCTCCCGTGGCTTCTCCTTGCAAAGGTGCTGGGGTGCGAGATACCTATCTATCTATATACGTATATATGCAGAAAATCCAGGGATCTGCTGCTGACGGAGGTGGGGTCAGGGGCTTTGGAAACCTGATGCTTTTTTTCCTCTTGTTCCAGCTGTATCTGGCTTCAGACCCTGCCCCCTCAATTAACCTGCGAATGTGACATTTGCCAAGTTCAGGAGCTCATAAATTAGCCTCCAGAGAATCCATAAAACACAAGGCTGAGCTGCGCTATTCCCTGCATTTTACTATGGTCCCTCTTCCTGTGTCATTCCTTTATCCTCTCTCTTCACCACCACCCACCTTTTCAGCAGGGATGGGAGAATAAGGAAGTGGTGTTTTGGGGGAACTAGAGATGGATCTGAACAGCTTGTCTCAGTCTGGACATCCTCAAACTTTGGAGTTTGGATCCAGTCCAAATTATCTATCTATCTATCTATCTATCTAATTGTTTTGCTTTCTTTTTTTCTTGCTCCTCGCCATGTCCATCTGAAGTTTGGCAGGACTAGACCATATTTTTTTTACTGGGCCAAACGATAAGTCCTGGCTCCCCAAGCCCCAGAAGTTTGAGAAGGTTTGAACACGGCTCTCGAGCTGCTCTTTGTGGCTCCGGCCCGTTGCTGCACAAAACGTCTAGCTTTTTCAAACCCTTTGTTAGAACACGAGCAGAATGTGGTTGGTTGGGCTTAGCCTCGTCTGTAATGGGCATTTGTGTATATAGCTATAAACCACCCATCAATTTGATGTGTCTGCTGGTATCTGCCAAGGAGAGACCCAGAACTGGACTGGTACAGTGATGCCAGCAAGTCTCTTTTGCAGTGGCAGAATTGGAACTGGGCGTGCTGCGGGTGAGGGTTGAGGTGCATTGGCAGAGCAGGACTGGAATAGCAGGTTTGTGTAGGGAAGACGTGTGGGTCCGGATTGCGGTGCATCCAGAGTTCTGGAATAGCAGGGGGCCTGGGGACTGTGGGTCAGGCCTGCAGTGCACTGGCAGAGCTGTAGAATAGCTCAGGATTGGAATAACACTGGGGGCTCTGGGTTGGGACTGAGATCTGCATTGGCAAAGCTCGTCCTGCAAAGATGCGTCTGTAATACCAGAAAGAAGCTGGAGTCTGAAAGAGCAAATATTGTCCTGGACCAGCCATTCCAGCATTCCCACATGATAAAGCCATCGGTGACTGCCACGAGGTGTGTCTATAAAGAGATATATAAACTCAGTAGAGCTTGATTCAACAGGCCTCCAGAGTGCATTAGCTTTCTGACCAAGGAATCCCTGTCTCAGAGTCCCTCCTGGGGAGGTGGGATCAAAAGTACCAGGCCGAGGTAGGACCTGGACTCTAAGAATGATTGGCAAGAAATTATGACCAGTGCAAATGATGCACCTTGGCTGGAGAGTTTAATGAACTTTTTAAAAGTTTCATTCAGAGTCTGGAGGAGGAGGAGAATTAGAGGATTGAGCCGGTTCTTTTTTGGTGACCTGGGCTGACCGTCCCTCACCATGGCCTCGTGTTCAGAATCACAATCACGTTTCCTGAGCGCGTGGGCGTTACACACCCCATAATCGCCCTTTCCCTGTTGTTATGAACAATTGTTCCGCTTCGTAATGACTCAGCGTGTCTAATTGCCGAGATATTTAAGTCGCTGAGCACAATAGTCAACTACCCAGCTGTTCCTAGGGTATCCAGCATTGCTTTCGTTTGCTCAGGGATCCCGATGACAGACATGGGTGATGCTGCTCCCTCTACCAGGTTAATAGGCTCATGCTGAACCAAGGTGAACCCTACAATTGCCAACACTGTATTTCAAAACTAAGGGACTGTTGGCTTAGCACCTCTGCCCCACCCCACCTCCTGAGTTTATCATCATTATTATTATAACGACCATCATTATTAATAATGATAATAGTTAATAAGCAGGGCTTACTTACATTCACCAGGGATATTTCCAGCTGCTTTTTGCAGCAACTCCCGATCTTGTTGTAAAGAGAGGAAAAAAATAAGGGACGTCCCTTGTAATAAAGGATTGTTAGCGACCCTATGAGCAGTGCTTAATTTGTGCCAGGATTAAGCCTCTAGGCTTGGCAGTTCGTAGCCC
>NW_020665187.1:3504369-3537739 GCF_002925995.2 Terrapene triunguis | reverse complement strand
CGCCTCTGGGCCTGGCAGTTCAGAGCCCCGGCACTCTGGGCTTGCTGCATCAGTTATGTGTGTGAAAATCTGTGTTTTGTCTAAAAGCCATTTTTCATGGGGGGAAAAAAACGTTCAATGAAAAGGTGTTTTTTGTTTTTTTTTTACCACCTCTGCAACAGATCCATCTTTATTTTCGATGGCTTGCTGAGACCATGATAGCCATGCACAGGCAACCCAAGTGAATGTATTCCTGACCGGCTTTGATTGATTTGTTGACACCGGTTCTCATGAGGTTTTGTTTTCTTCTTTCGCTAAGGCCTGGTCTCCCTTACAAAGTTAGATCAACGTAAGCCACCTTGTGTCGACCAACTTGTGCACATGTCTACACGTAGGTGCTGACTTTTATTTTTCCCCAGGGGTGCTCCATCCCTGATCTGTCCCAAGGCCCAACCCCCTTTCCACCCCTTCCCCAGATTTAATTGGTGTTGGACTGGATGACCTCTTGAGGTCCCTTCCAACCCTAATCTTCTATGATTCTGAATCTTAACTTTCGCTTTCCATTGTGACTATGCCGACAATGTACCTCCGTGTGTTCTATCTGTACATCCTGCCATTGCAGCCTTGAGGGGCTCCCCCTCCACACCTGAGCCAGGTAAGGAGGACAAAGAAAAGGAGTCGGGATGACATGGTCAGTGAGATCCTGCAAGCTAGTGCTGCATCAGACCGAGGGCCTGGAGGATGAATACTGCAGACTGTACGGAGAAGGAAAAGGAGATGCACCAGGACATAATGGGGCTTTTCCGGCAGCAAACACAGATGCTGCAGACTCTTGTTGACCTACAGAAAGTCCCTGCTTGCAGCTTTCTGAACAGTCCCGTGTTCCTAAAGATGCGAGCTTCGGGCACCTTCTCTGACCAGCCAACACTGATGTCGGTGAAGTGTTCCTGGTGATCCACCAGCACTTGCATAGCCATAGAAAGTAGCCCTTTCTGTTGATGTACTCTGAGGCCAGGTGGTCTGGGGCCAAAATAGGGCTGAGTGTGCCATCTATCGCTCCACTGCACTTTGGGAACCCCTGCAAATCCATCCATTCTGTCCCGCACATTGCCGAGAATCACAGTCTTGAGTAGCAGGAGACGATAAACGGCACGCTTGCATGACAACGGCTGCCCACAGTGGATTTTTCAACTCCAAAATGATTTCCCACTGACCGGTAGCAATCTGGTGTTGCAGATTTCCACAGTGCAATTGCCACTTGCTTTCTCCACTGTCAGTGCAGCTCTCAGTCTGGTGTCCCTGCACTGGAGGGCTGGGGTGAGCTCGGCACACAGTTCCAGGAACATGGCCTTGTGCCTCTGAAAGTTCTGCAAATGCCGCTTGTCATCCGAACCTGCATTATGATGCAATCCCACCAGTCAGCACTAGTTTCTCGGGTCCAGAAGTGGCGTTCCACCATCTGCAGCTGCTCCGTGAATGATACCAATAATCTTGAATCGGTTGTCACTATGTCCCACAACCATCTGTCCTCCAAGAATTCATGTTCCCCATGGCTCTTCTTGCAGCTCTGCGAATACTGAAGAATTGTGCGTCCTATGCTTGCAACGCTCATGACAGCAGTGCAGATTCCAGGCTTCTGTCAGAGCTGGTGGATGGGCAGGTTCTGGGGCGGTTAATAGGATTTTCAAAATAGGCGTGAAAATTATGGGATAGAGATGGCATTATGAGGCGGAGAAAGTTGTGTGATGGGAACTAGATCCCTCAGTCCCAGTCACCCCTGTGTGACTCATTTCTGCCCCACCGTGCATTGCCAAAACTTCCCAGAAGTCAGTGCGCTGGATGGTGGTGAGTTGCACACTGGGATACCTACCCATGGTGCACCACACTGTGCACTGAAACAAGCCCTACTGGTGAGTACGTGCAGTGCTGATGCAATGATCCAAATATGCATGTGCAGAAGTGATACACTGATGGTGGGGGCTTTCTGCCAACATAACTTGCATCAGCAAAAGTTTGTAACGTTGACACACGCTAAGAAACACCCTAGCTGTTCAGAACTGCCGTGAGCTGGAAGGAGGACGTAAGAGAAATGGAGCATGAGCTGAGGTGCCTGGGGGAGAAAGGATTTTTTTTTTTTTTTTTGGTGCAAGAACACTGGAGTGGAGACCAGAAGATGTCAGCTCAGTTCTTGGCTCTGCCACAGAAGTCTTGTGTGACCTAACAGAGGTTATGTATGCCACTCAGTTCCTTCATCTGTATAATGGGTATACCTCACAGAGGGATTATGAGATTAAATCAGTGTTTCTCAAACTGGGGTCGCCGCTTGTGTAGGGAAAGCCCCTGGCGGGCCGGGCTGGTTTGTTTACCTGCCCCGTCCGCAGGTCCGGCCGATCGCGGCTCCCACTGGCCGCGCTTTGCCGCTGCAGGCCAATGGGAGCTGCTGGAAGCGGTGCGGGCCGAGGGATGTACTGGCCGCTGCTTCCAGCAGCTCCCATTGGCTTGCAACGGTGAACCGTGGCCAGTGGGAGCCGCAATCAGTCGGACCTGCGGACGGGGCAGGTAAACAAACCGCCCCGGCCCGCCAAGGGCTTTCCCTACACAAGCGGCGACCCCAGTTTGGGAAACACTGGATTAAATGCATTAACAAATGCCAGGTTCTCAGCTATTGTGTTAATGGGGGACCATGTAAATACCTAGAGCAGGGGTTTTCAGTCTTTTTTCATTTGCGGACACCTAAAAAATTTCAAATGGAGGTGTAGATTCCTGCAGACCACAGGTTTCAACCACTGTTCCATGGTAATGACAACCTTTTGTGGACCCCTGAGACATAGTCTGTGGACCCCCAGGGATCCACGGATCACAGGTTGAAAACCACTGACCTAGATAGACTGGGATCAACCTGTAGAGGAGAGAGAACATTCCTATATGCTGCAGCACAGAGAACGTGGCAGTACTCAGTAAATAATATAATGATAGGCTATTATGTGAGCTCATTAATATAAGCAATTAAATAGAATAATAATGGATAGCTCATGCAATTAATACTAACGAGTGGCTAGCAAGGTGGTAATTCATGAGTAACAGTTTGTTATTACAATTAATGAGACGCAAAGCAGCATGAATTCTCTAAAGTGCTTTTGAAATAAGAAATCTTCGTTGTTTGCACTTCCAAGGCGGGGGGGAAAGGGGGGAGAGCTCCCAGGAGTCATCACAGCTGTTGTCTCCTCAGATGATCCATATGGGCTGGCAGAATATATGGCTATGGATGCAATGGAAATAGGTCATCTTCTGTCCTCGGAACTGAAGGGTAATATTTAGGTTAGATCATGTAAGAACCGAACCGAACCAGACCTGGACCTGTCTTGAAAATTTAGGATTCTGCTGGCACAAACCTAGAAGGTGACTCTCACTCCCCTAATTTAACTAGAGAAGGGAGCAGGCTGGGAGTTAAGGCTGGGAACTGGGCGTCTAGGACTCCTGGGTTCTATTCCCAGCTTTGTGCCAATCGTTAATAATGATAATATGTTGCAGCTTTCACCAATATAACTTTATAATGGTGGGTCAGAATCATTACTCTTCTTTTATAGATGGGGAAACTGAGGCACGGAGAGACGGGACTTTCCCAAGATCATGCAGTGAGTCAGTGGACGAGTCAGGAGTTGAAACCAGGTTTCCAAAAACTCCCAGTTCAGTGTCCTGTCCCACTGTACCACGCTGCCTGCCTTATGCTTGCCACCTGGGGTAATATGAAAACCTTGGTATTGGGTCACTGGGCTAGTGCTAGTAGCTAGCCTGGGCTCCCTAGGGCCCTGTGACTAGGAGCACAGTATCTCAGAGAGCTGAAAATAGAACCCAGGAGTCCTGACTCCCAGTTCCTTGCCCTTTCTGCAGTTAGGCCAATAACAACGTCCTACCGTTAACCCAATGGTCCAGCAGGGATAGCTGAGTTACTGGCATAGCTGTGGGCCACTGGACCCATAGGCACCAACTCCATGGGTGCTCCGGGGCTGGAACATTCACTGGGGGAAAATGGTGCAACCCTCCCCCCCGATCAGCGCCTCCCCCTCCTTCCCAATGCCTCCTGCCCACTGCAGATCAGCTGATCCGCAGCATGCAGGAGGTGCTGGGTGGAGGAGGAGGAGGAGCGAGGGCTGGAAGAGGCAAGGCGGAGGTGGGGTCTGGGGGTGGAGGGGTGGAGTGGGGGTGGGGCCTGGGACAGAGCGGGGGGGTTCTGACTGGACCAGCCCTCGAATCCTGTAACTAGGTCAGCTGACTCCATTATTCCGACCACTGAATCAGAAAAACTCCACAGCAATGAACCCGCTGGTGCGTAACGCCGTTATCGGCTCTTAACTGCGATCAAACATTAATGCTTCTTATGAATGCTTCCCCTTGGCCTCTGACGTCTTGAAGGATGGACAAGGGGCCGCTTGCTTCCTCCAGCCGGCGGAGAATGAGGGAAACAGCCTGATAATGTGCTTTGTGCAAATTTACTTCGGCAAGTGCCTAGATTATCCAGATAGCCTGCCTTTGGGGAAAGCACAAACATCTGATGCTATCTCTCTTCCATGTAAAATACCTCTGAGCCACAAGGAATGGGATATTTATCGTGTAAGTATTTGCTTTCAATTTTCCTGCTTGTGTCCAATCATCCGGTTCCGGTGGCCTACATGCTTGCTACGACTCCTGCTCCCTGGCTCTGTAGACCATGGGGGTCCTTGGTCCCTCTCACAATTTGCTCCCGCTTCTCTCTGTGTAACGAAGCGAAGATAGCGGATTATTTTTGAAAGGGCTCCGCTCAGGGAAATGAGTAAAAATAAAGTATTTCATGGAGTCCCTCTCTTGCCCTTCTTCTGCATTCCTTTCTCTAACGTCACTGATTCTTTTTGCATCAGTGGAAACATCTTTTGCCTCTTGCCCACTACTGTAGTTCCCCCAGATATCCATCTCCGTTCGAAATTTTTTAGCGGTCCACAAATGAAAAAAGGTCGAAAACCACTGGTCTAAGCTATTCATGACGAAACTTATCTGGTATGTGACACCACAGGCAGGCATTTCCCAAGGGGAACCGTCCTTGTCTTACTTCTCTCTTCATCCACTGAACCTTAATTCTGGTCCATCTGAACGTGATGTGTCTGGTGAACAGCCTTTTTGCATTTGCAGAGTTAATCCAGAAACAGGTTGGAGTATGGGTGCCATAGCTTCTAGGTGGGATCTCATGGCAGTGTCCTGAAATAGAGACAAAGGTAGTTTGCCCTCAGCAGGAAACCCTACCCCTAAAGAGAGGAAGGATGGTCCCGTTGTTAGGATGCCAGCCTAATTCCCTGCTTTGCCATGACTTTGGACAAGCCACTTAGCCTTTCTGTGCCTCGGTTTCCCCATCTGTACAATGGAGATAATAGCACTGCCCTGCCTCACAGAGATGTTGTGAGGATAAAGACCGTGAGGTGATAGGGGGCCATATAAGTGCTATTAGAGGCAAGTATGCTTGCAACTTGAGCTGTGTTCATCACTGATTCCTGGCTGACACACAAAGGGTGGGTTTTGTTGAGTAGACAAAGCTAGCGTCTGCGTCAGGGCCGAGCCTGATGCCCCGTTGCCTTGGTTGCTATTGATACCTGTGCCAAGCGATTCTGGCTTGCTCATATTTTACCCCCACTTTGGATGGCCGCTTGTAACAGCCGCAAGGTAGCGCAGAATCAGACCCGGTGACTGGATCTGCTCCTTAGCTTCTATTTCCCTCTTCGCTTTCTTCGGTCTCCGTCCTCCCCTTTTCTGTTTCCACCACAGGCGCCGACTTTTCCTTCTCTTCGGGGGTGCTCTACCCCAGCTCCACCCTGAGGCCCCGCCCCTTCCCCCAACGCTCCTCCTTCGCTCCGCCTCTTCTTGCCCCTGCTCCGCTCCCCTCCCCCGAAGCCCTGCCCTCGCTCTGCCCCCTCCCTGAGGTCCCTGCCCACCATCCGCTCTCCACCCTCCCCTCTCCACTAACGCTTCCTGTGAGTAATGCGCTGCATGGTACCTCTCCAAGACAATTGGCTGGTTTAGGAATAAAATCAAGCATGAAATTCTGAGTATTCCCATATCCTGCCAAAATGCTTCATTCCTGTACCAAGGCCATGGTCCTGCCAAGGCCCACCGACTGTGGGAACCCTCTGAAGAACATTAAGAGATTTTCTATCGGGTGCCAATGGGAATTTGACTGTTCCGGCTGTTGTGCAAGAGATGCACCTGTCCCTGCAGTGTAAGCATGGATGTGTTTATAATTGCATGCCACAATTGTAACATTGTCTCTCCTCTCAATTTGCTGGCAACCCGGGGAGGAGAATAGCAGGAGCGGAGCACAGTATCTCTTTGTTCTTTATGGAAAGGCAATGATCCGATTTATCCCCTATTGACATGTTGTATTAACGCGACACGCAGCCCAGGGAAAAAGTCAACAGTCAAAATTTCTGGCATTTAGAGCCGAATCCCGAGTCCTTGTTTTTGCAAATCTCCCACTGGCTTCCACAGTGTTTGGTGCGCTTGTTTTAACAGTGACAGAAGGATTAATTCACCCCGACTTACTTCAATAACTTCATTGACGTTGTACGTGAGCGTCAGCCAAGGATTGGGTCAGGTGAGTTAGCAAGGCGCTTTTCTTTCCAACTCAGCTATACGTCCAGTCTTGGATGCACTATTTGAGTCTTTCTTGGTCAAGGTGGACACCAGCACCGTGGTTTTGGAGTTGTGATCTGTAGTGTGTTCTGGGTGACTGAGAGCTCCTTACATCAACAGCGCTGAGCCTCAGGACCCATGAATTTTCCCAATCAAGTAAGCACAGTTTGGGTAATACGTGAGTTCTGGTAGTCCCCCTTTCAAAAAAGATGTATTAGAACTTGAAAAATTACGGAGAAGGGCAAGAAAAATGATGAAGGGGATGGAGCAGATTCCATAGGAGGAGACACTAAAAAGATGGGCACTTGTCAGCTTGGAAAAGAGACGACTGAGAGGGGATATGACAGAGGTCTGTCAAATCGTTAATGGTGTGGAGAAAGTGAATAAGGAAGTGTTATTTACTCCTTCTCATAACACAAGATCCAGGGGTCACCCAATGAAATTAATAGGCAGCTGGTTTAAAACAGACAAAAGGCTGTACTTCTTCACCCAACGCACAGTCAACCTGTGGAACTCATTGCCAGGGGATGTTGTGAAGGCCAAAAGTATAACTGGGTTCAAAAAAGAATTAGATAAGTTCATGGAGGAAAGGTCCATCAATGGCTATTAGCTAAAATGGTCAGGGATGCAACCCCATGCTCTGGGTGTCCCTAGCCTCTGATCAAGCAGGGGATTGGAGTAGATGGCCTCCTGAGGTCTCTTCCAACCCTAATATTCTATGATTCTATTCTATGATTCTGTGATTGCCAGAAGCTGGGAGTGGACAATGGGATGGATCATTTGATGATTGCCTGTTGTGTTCATTTCCTCTGATGCACTTGGCATTGCTCACTGCCAGAAGACAGGATACTGGGCTAGATGGACCAGTGGTCTGACCCAATATGGCAGTTCTTATGTTCTTATGGTATACACAAAGCACAGGCTAAACTCCCAAAGTCCTATCTCAGCCTGAAATGGTGTCAGTATACACTCTAGGTTGGAATCTTCCTTTCTTTCTGTTTTTCTGTCTGTCTTTCTCGTGACTTGCATGAAGAAACCATTCTCCCACACGAACACTAGGCTCATGAGGCCTGGAATGTGCAGAGAGAGGGGATGGGGCGGGGAGGGAAGAGCATTGTTTCTGTACTTGGAAAATGCAGCATCTGCAGAACAGGTTCATAGTAGCAGAGATCTGGCCAGGCCCAGCAATACCATGTTATAAAGCAAAAGACAAGGTTGAGTTGGGTGACACCCTTGGCAGAGTGGTGGAGTTCATGGCCAGGGCATGAAATATTCTGCATAAGAATCTCTGGGGGACCAGTTAATAGCATAGCTTGTTCCTCTCAGTCCATGAAATGGATAAGGCTATAGACCAGGACTGCATGTTAAGCAGATTTTCAAACAAGATACACCCCTCCAACCTTGCCAGTCCTTCTAAACAGTTTGTGCTCATTTGCTGCCTAGTCAGGCTTGAACATTACTCCAGGTTAAAATCAAATTGCAACATCATTTCCAGGTGACAGAAGAGAGAGCCAGACCTTCGATTCACCCTGCTGCTGTGAATGTACAAGGTCGTGTGTTTGTGAAATGACTTATGAATAATGAGCCAGGTCCCAGCTGATGTAAATCAGGGTCACTCCATTGACTTTAATGGAGCGATGTTGATTTGCACCTGCTGGGGATCTGGACCAGTATTGGCCTTCCTCATTTAAAATGGTGTCAATGGAAGTCATTGGAATTACACCAGTGTAAAACTGGTGTAAGTGGACTAAGCATTGGGCTATAGATTTATATACATCATTTTCCATAGTGCTTATCACTGACTTGGCCCTGCAGCACAGCCAGCCATCTCTGCAGTGGAACCTGCAACTGGCCTCTCCTCCCTCAGAAGGAATTCCACCAACGTAGGCGGAGCTATATTGGTTTGAGTGAAACAAGACTTGAGCCCTAAACGTCTACTCCTGCAAAAAGGGCCACTGAGGGAGTCTTTTAATGCCCCCACCTGAGCCCGGTCTCAGTTTTAGGTGGCATCTGGGGCGCTGGTTCAATGCTGTTTCTGACGAAAGAATATCCCTTTCCTTGACTAAATCACCAACCCCGCGTGCATCTGCACCTGGATTCGTCAGGGGGATGTCTCATGTGTACGCAGTGACTGTTGCTGCTTAGCTTGCAAGACCTTGAGGCAATCAGGTCCCAGCCACGCTGGTGAAATGCTGTTTTGATCTCGTAAGCCCTACATGGCCGAGGTCAGGGGTGGCCAACCTGTGGCTCCGGAGCCACATGCGGCTCTTCAGAAGTTAATATGCGGCTCCTTGTACAATGCGACCGCCCCATCGGCACCCCCGACGTACGAGGAAGCAACTTCAGGGGAAGGGATGAAAACGGAGGCGTTCTCCCCTCCACCGTCTGTGCCCCTCCACCCCAGCTGGGCTTATGTGGACCCCAGTGAGTACTCGCTTGCCCTGCATTGCTATGAAATTCACTTGGCCAGTTTATTGTCCCCGTTCTACTGATACATGAAGCTGAGGTGCAAAGACTTGGCCAAGATCACAGAGCAAGTCAGTGGCAGAGCCAGAAACAGAATCCGGGAGTACGGACGGTAGACTCCACTCCTTCTCAGAGCAGGGGGTAGAATCTAAGAGTCCTGACGGCCAATCCTCTGCTCTAACCACTAGACCCTACTCCAGGGGTGGCCAACCTGTGGCTCCGGAGCCACATGCGGCTCTTCAGAAGTTAATATGCGGCTACTTGTATAGGCACCGACTCCGGGGCTGGAGCTACAGGCGCCAACTTTCCAATGTGCCGGGGGGTGCTCACTGCTCAGCCCCTGGCTCTGCCACGGGCCCTGCCCCCACTATACCCCTTCCTGCCCCCTCCCCTGAGTCTGCCATGTCCTCGCTCCTCCCTGCTCCCCCCCAGAGCCTCCTGCACGCCACGAAACAGCTGATGGGGAGGGAAGGGGAAGCACTGATTGGCGGGGCTGCCGGTGGGCGGGAGGCGCTGGGAGCGGGGTGGGGGAGCTGATGGGGGGGCTGCTGACATATTACTGTGGCTCTTTGGCAATGTCCATTGGTAAATTCTGGCTCCTTCTCAGGCTCAGGTTGGCCACCCCTGGCCTAGGTGTTCCAGTCTATTACTCACTAGGAACTGAACTAAGGAGAAATGACTCTTGGGGTCTCTGTCCTACTGCACTACTGGCATATTGGGGGGGGGGAATCGAAACCCAACAGGCATGAACTTGCCACAATAGGGATCATGCAATGGTTGAAGAATCTTCCTGTCACAGGGACAGATTAATCTACTTGAGTTGTATATTTTAGTGGCAGTTGTATATTTTAGTGCCCCAGGTACTCAGGGTCTGTGGCTCATTGGCCCCCTTTGCTAGTGCGTTGCATGAGCACAGATGCACACCTTTCCTCTTTGCTTTTCTGCTTTCCTCCAGGTGGCTGGAAACACCCTTCTACACCCGCTGCAAATTTCAACTCCTCACGAGGGCAACGTCATCGTGGTGGAGCCGCTCTCTCGCTGTCTTTGCTGGTGCCTTTGTTGCTTTGTGGGTCAAACCCATGCCCCTGTCCTAGCTTCGTCACTAGTCCAAGTGCGTCAGCCTTGATTATTCCCAGTGTACGGGTGCGGCAGCACGTGCGTTATCTCACGATCTGTGCTGGGGGTACCGCTGATCTGTGTTTTGACCCCATCACCGTTCCCAGGGGTGATTTGTCTGCTATCTCGTTATCTTTGCTGGCAGGGAGGGCTAGAGTGCGTCTAGTCACCATACCTCTGAGAGGCCAGCTATCTAACCATCTTTGCCAAAGGGAGCTGTTGGTGTGCGCCTAGACACAGTGTCTCTAGGAGAGCTGGTAGGTGGACGATTGGACTTTCTTTGGGGGTGGTAGCGGTGCCAGGGGAAGGTGCTCCTTCCCCTGGCTGTTGCTAAAATCTCTCTGAGTATTGATTGGGCGGAGATCATTCTCAACTGTAAAAAGAGGTGGGTTTTATTATTCATGTATTGGACTTGCAGGTCCACCGCTGTAGGCCCGTGATGCACGGCGTGGGCCGGGGGTGTGAAGGTGCCCAAGTGCTTGGGCTCCTGGAAGTGGGGCAGGCCCCCAGGGAACCCTGGTTCAGAGGCCAGCCCTGCAGCCGTGGCATGGCCGCCCCGCTGCCCGTTCAAGTTTGGTCCCCCCACCGCAGAGAGATACAGCACCGCTCACTTGATTTTGCCCCCTGTCATGACGGCTGGCTGCAGGGCCAAACCCGAGTGGGCAGTGGGGTGGCCAACGCTGCTTCTCCTGTGGGGCCGGCTCCTGCACCCGGGCTTCCCCCCAGACCCATGAGGCCTGCCTAGCCGCACCCTGCTTCCAGCAGCCTGTTTCCCCTCTGCTGTGCCCAAAGGACTCACTCAGCGACAGCCTCAAGACCTGCTGCAAGTACTGGGAGCTGTGGTGAGTGTCCGTCTAGGGGAGCTGGCCAAGAGAAAAAAAGTGGGGAGTTGTGTGTGAAAAATTTCTGGGGGGGTGCCCCTGGCCCATGTGAATTAAGCCTGCCACTATCTAGGTCATTGCTGTTATCCTCATGTCATAGCAGGGAAAGGGAGTTTTGTAAGTAACTTGCTTATGATAACAGAGTGAGTCAGCGAGGGAACGAGGAACAGAACTCGGGGTTAGACGCAGGAGTCACTGAATAGAATCCAGTTGGCTGTATTATGCAGGAAGTTAGACGACCTGATCACAATGGTCCGTTTTGGCCTTAGAACCCAGCATCCTGAATCCCAGGCCCTGCTCTTTGTGGATTTGAGCCTTCTGCATTGGGTAAATACTAAATAGCACTTTCCCTCTGTAGCTCTCAAAGCATTTTACAAAGGGAGGTAGCCAGCGGCATTCATAGAGCTGGTCAGGGATTTTTCGAAGAAACATTTTGTCAGCAAAAAATACCGATGCATCAAAACGGACGCTTTTCGTGGGAAAGCATCCACTCTGGGGAATTTCTGGCCTTGAAAAATGTTTGCAAATTAAAAAAAAAAAAAAAAGTTTCAAAATTGTCCAAATGTCCCGTTTTGATATTTTTGAAATGAAAAATGCCGGTTTTCCCGATTCAAAATGACTTTTCGTTTCAAAATGTAAGGTAATTAGATTAAAAACCCGCTTTCACAAAAGGGTCACAATCCAGATGAAACGTTTCAAAGCGACTGAAATGAAATGTTTCGCTTGACCCCACTTGCAATTTTTCTCAGATTTTCGGTGTGCGAAAATTTTCAAGATTTCAACTTTTCATCCCAGTTCGGAGTGGGAAAATTTTTCACAGGATGGCTTTGTTTCCACCACTTGGCTCTGGGCCAAAAAACAAATGTGTTTCAGAGCAGAATTTGTTGCCCTTTCCCACCCAGCTCTAGTTATACCCCTTTTACAGATGGGGAAACTGAGGTACAGAGAGGTGATGTGACTGGCCTGAGGTTACGCACAAAGGGCTGGTCTACACTAAAAAATTTAGTTTGACCCAGCTACGTTGCTCAGAAATCCACATCCCTGAGCGACATAGTTAAGTCCCTCTGTAGACAGTGTTTGCATTGACCTTGGTACCACTCCTGAGGGAGGTGGATTTACTACAGTGATGGGAGAACCCTTCCTGTTGGCGTAAGTAGTGTCTACACTGAAGCGCTATATTTTAAGTATAGACATAGCCATAGGTCATTGACAGAGGCCTGGTCTACACTAGGGGGGCGGGGTCGATCTAAGATACGCAACTTCAGCTACGAGAATAGCGTAGCTGAAGTCGACGTATCTTTGATTGACTGAGAATCACTTCCTTCGTGTCCTCGCGGCGCGGGATCGACGGCCGCCGCTCCCCCGTCGACTTTGCTTCCGCCTCTCGCCATGGTGGAGTTCAGCAGTCGACGGGAGAGCGATCGGGGATCGATTGATTGCGTCTACACTAGATGCGATCAATCGATCCCCGATCGATAGATCGCGACCCGCCGTTCCGGCGGGTAGTGTAGACGTACCCAGAGTCAGGAAGGGAACACCGTCACCGCTGACTCCCAGGTACGTGCTCAGGCCTGTAGATCTCAGCTGTGTTTCTCGGGGCTGAGTTTGCAGGCAGCTGGGGAATTCATTGTCAGCATTAGGGGTTACTGCCTGGGTTATGGGTGCTAGAAACATGTGTGCAGGTCACCTGTTTGTGTGACTATGATTTCCCACTCACCCCGTCTATGCTTCTGATTGTTGTCATAAGAACACAAGAACAGCCAGACTGGGTCAGACCAATGGTCCCGCTAGTCCATTAATCTTTTTTTTGACAGGGGTCAGTGCCAGATGCTTCAGTGAGACTGAACAGAACAGAGCAATTATCGAGTGATCCATTCTCTATCTTCCAGTCCCAGCTTCTGGCAGTTAGAGGCTTAGGGACACCCAGAGCATGGGGTTTCGTTCCTGACCATTGTGGCTAATAGCAATTGATGGACCTCTCCTCCAGGAACTTATCTAATTCTTTTTTGAACCCAGTTATACTTTTGGCCTTCACAACATCCCCGGCAACAAGTTCTGCTTTGAAACATGTGTTTTTCTTGACCCAGAGCCAAGCGATGGAAACAAAACCAGCATGAAACCCTCTGGGTTTTTCTGGATTGTATTTTCAACACTGGCACCATTGTGGAAGGTTTAAAAATAAAAGCAGAGGGTCCGGGTCCCTCCCTAAACTGCTCGTACGTTCAGTTGTCTGTTGTTAACTCTTCAGACCCAGCAGGGCCTGTCACTGACAGCTGGGAGACTGTGCCCTGATGAGAGCAGAGAGTTGGATTCACCCCGCAGATGGTGAAATCTGTCTTTTGCAAAGCTCCCCGGGGCCAGGAAAACAAAACCAAAACCATCAGGTGCCCGGGAGAAGTGACCCGTAAGCAAAATTAATATGAGCTTTGCAAACATTGAGCAAAATGAATAAGAGCTTTGCAAATATAAGTGGGAAACAGCTCCTCTGAAGTGGCACCCTCTTCTAGATGCCAGGTTATTTCTGGCGCCTACGCCCTATTAATTATTTGCAATGTTCCTCTCTGAATTTTTCTTCTACACACTTCAGTCAGCCCTGTAAAATCAAAAGCTGGTCTCCTAAACAGGTGTGCTCCTGTTCCTTTGGGAGAAATACCTTTCAAGTGACCCGGTGTGTGCCCTTGGGCAAGGCCCTTTCCTTCACCATGCCTCAGTTTCCCATCCCACCCTTTGTCTATTTAGATTATACCGGGACTGTCATGTTAGGTGTGTGCCTACAGCTCCCAAGCAAAACTGGGCCCTGATCTCAGTTGGGGCCCTCCATAAGATGATTAAAATTGAAATAATTGCCCACATTTACACAGCAAAGTTGCAACTAGAACCCAGGTCACTTGATTCCCACTCCAGTACCGTAGCCAATAAGCGGCCTCCCAATCTGAACCACCGTTCGTAATACAAGAAAGAGCATTTAAAAATGGCTATGCATTTTCTATGAACAGCAGCACAGATTTTTAAAGGTATTTAAACATTGCAACGCCTAATTGATAGAGGATAAGGGCTTGTCTGCACAGGGACACACAGGAAAATTAATCTGTATGAGCTAAAGGTGTGAATTTAAAGTGGTTTAGTTAACCTGCATTAAGCTCCAATGTAAACACTCCTATTCAGAATTATAGGACAAAAAAGCCTGGGAGTTTAAATTCCTACCTTTGTTAAAATCACGGTCTGGCGATGTCTACGCTGGCAATTTAATGACAAGACTTTTGTCTTTCAGAGGTGTTTTAACCCCCCTTCTGCCCCCGAAAGACAAAAGTTTTGCTGAAGACAAGCGCCAGTGTGAACAGCCCTTTGTCCGTAAGAACACTCTCCTGGCGACAACGCAAACGCTGCTCATGGGGGGGTGGATGTTTTTTGTGGGCAGGAGAGCCGACAAACAGTGTCTACACGGTGCGACTTTTAGCGGCACAGCTGTAGTGACCCAACCATGGTGCTACAAGCTGTGTAGTGTAGCTATATCCTCAGTAAAGACACAGGATTTATGCAAAAACAACGAGGAGGCTTTGTGGCACCTCAGCGGTGATGAAGTGGGTTTTAGTCCATGAAAGCTTATGCCCAAATAAATTCGTTAGTCTCTAAGGTGCCACAAAGACTCCTCGTTGGTTTTGCTGATACAGACTAACACGGCTACCACTCTGAAACAGGATTTATGGTTTATTTCAACAATCTGTAATTTACTAACAAATTTATTTGAACATAAGCTTTCGTGGGCTACAGCCCACTTCAATAAATTTGTTAGTCTCTAAGGTGCCACAAGTACTCCTGTTCTTTTTGCGGATACAGACTAACACGGCTGCTACTCTGAAACCTGTAATTTATTTTTTACAGGTTTAAAAATTTTATTAAGATGATGTAAAAAAAAAAGTGAACGGTACAGAGTTCAAGCATAGAGGTTTCTGGTTATCAGGGAATAACGTACAGATTATCGAGGGTGCAAAGTTTGGTTTAAGATCAGTGGCATAAGGAATACATAATCTACAATATCCCTGATTGGGGGTAAAGGGTTGATAGGTCAAAGTACAGCCATTGAGAGATGAGGGTATGAAGTTCATAAAGTGGCTATGTTCGGGTGTGGAGTATAATGAGTGGATATGATGATGAGAATGGATTGACCCTCATTTGGTGAGATTTAATGTTCAGGGAGTTTATGGTTCCAGTTCATATGATCCAACGGAGAAAGTCTCTTGGTCCCTTTCTCGTAGTCGAAGAACGATGTCACTCTGGCTCACGCCTCCTGATACTGTCGGTGGCTGGTGATGTGCTCGATGTAGATGTCCCTGGACCATCGGATGGTGTCTGAGACCGTTTTTTGTCTTTTGACTGCAGAGGTGTCAATGGGCTACTTTATTTTGAATGGCCCTTAGAATATGCGCTAAACAATCCTAAAGAAGAGCTCTGTATAGCACGAAAGCCTGTCTCTTTCACCAACAGAAGTTGGTCCAATAAAGGATATTCCCTCCTCAACCTTGTCTCTTTAAAAATTAATTCAGATTGACTTTCCTGAGTGCCCCAGTGTGGACAAGCCCTACATTTTATTTTCAAAAGTGAGCTAGGCCTCATAGGAGCGGAAATCCCCTTGATTGTCAGTTAGGCTCTTAAAGGCCTAATTCTCTTTTGAAAATGAGATGTAGGCTCCTAAATCAATTAGGCATGGTAATGATGAGTGAAGCAATGTTTAAATACCTTTAAAAATCTGAGCCAGTGTCTATTTAAAAGCTGTGAGTGTTTTCCTTTCAGAAATGCTCCTGTTATATCAGCTGAGAGTGACTATCTATCTGTCTGTCTGTCTGTCTGTCTGCAGCTCAATCCCTTCCATGCAGATGTATGCCACATCACAGCCATCCCTGTCCATGGAATGGGGCCAGGGCGTGAGAAACTGGCAGGGAATGTTTGGAACCTGGGTGTATCCTCACCTCTGCTGTGCAAATCTGGGACTGCATAGCCTCAGCGGTGTCTGAGAGCCATTGTGGGATCATTAGTCAGCCCATACGTCCCATGACTATCCTTATTAATAATGGCAACAAAGGCAGAGTCCTCCTCATCATCCTAATTTTGCTGGTGCCCAAAGGCCTTTGAGCCTTTCACAGAACAAGTCTAACGTAATTACAAAGATAAGGGCTGTGTGCCCGACTAAATCCCTCGAGAGGAATCAATGCAACAGAACCAATGCCAGCTGGAAATAAACAAGGTGAGTAACACATGCCCACAAGCCTACAAGAGCCATTGGATGGAACTCCAACTTCCTACCCTGTTTTAAAGTGGAGCTTGATACATTTATGGATGGGATTATATGGCCGGGGATTGTATGATAGAAGGGGGTTGGACTTCATGAACAAGGAGGTCCTTTCCAATTTTTCCTACCTACATTCCGATGCTGCAGAACAGCTCAAATGCAAACCGAGCAGGGGAGAATTAGACAATTTGTCTAGAGGAAGGTTCTATCCCTTTTCCTCTCCAGCTTATCCCACAGGACCAGCAGGTGCCAAGATGGGATGTCTGATGACTCCTCTGTCTGCTCCTGTGGAAACAGGGATAGCCGATGCAGATCTCTTTAGCTGGTACACTTGAAAAGTCCAGATGAGCCGCAGTGGGTAGCCCTCAAGCATAAAGTAGTAAGGATCAGGCTTTTCAAAAGGCGGCCACGGGTTCAGAGAAGAATCCTGAGAACGATCAAAGGATTAGAAAACATGCCGTAAAGAGAGAGACTCAAAGAGCTCAATCCATTTAGTTTAACAAAGAGAAGGTGAAGGGGTGACTTGATTACAGCCCATAAGTAACGACACGGGGACACGAAGATCTAATAAACGGGCTCTTCAATCTAGCGGAGAAAGGTCAAACGCGATCCCACAGCTGGAAGTTGAGGCTAGACAAGTCCAGCCTGGAAATAAGGCGTCAATTTTTAACGGTGGGAGTAATTAACCACTGGAACCATTTACCAAGGCTCCTGGTGGATTCTCCATCCCGGACCATTTTTAAATCAAGACGGGATGTTTTTCTCAAAGATCTGCTCTAGGAATTATTCTGGGGAAACCCCCTGGCCTGAATTACACAGGAGCGCAGAGTAGATGATCACAATGGCTCTTTCTGGCCTTCGAATCTATGAATAGCAGGACCGTGGTTAACTTAGGGGTGCCCAAGGGAGTTGGGAGTCCAACTCAGCTGATTTTCAGTGGGAGTGGGCTGTCTCCAAAGTGACCAGAAGAGTAAGATCCTGACTCCCCATCAGGTTTCAATGGGATAGGGGGGTAAAATTTTCAAAAGTGCCGAAGTCCCACTGAAAGTCACGCCTTTTGGAGAAATATCTCTCCAGCGTGTGCCCTTGGGCCTGTCCCCTCTCTGTGCCTTGGTTTCCCCTCCCGCCCTGTGCCGTGCCTTGTCTATTTCGATTGTGAGCTCTTTGAGGCAGAAGCCTCATCCTGTGTGTGTGTGTGTGTGTGTATACAGCTCCTAGCACAACGGCCATGATCTTGGTGGGGGCCTCTGGAAGCTGGTTAAAATGGAAAAGAATTGCCCACGGTCAGCTTCTGGTTCCCAGTCCAATACTGTGTCCTTGAGACTGCCAGTCTGAACCAAGGGCATTTAAATATAGATTTGAATTTTATATTGATGGTGTCTATTTAAAACCTGTGAATTTCTCTTTCTTTCTTTCTTTCTTTCTTTCTTTCTTTCCCAACTTCTGTACTTCTACCATGTTCCCTGCAGATTAATCCCTTCCATGCTGATATATGCCATCCCTGCCCAAGGGGAATGGGCCAGGGCAAGTGGCAGGGAATGATGGGAACACGGATGTATCTGCAAATCTGGGCCGTTTCAATGTCAGTAGCGTCTGAGAGCCAACATGTGATCCTTAGTCAGCCTGTCCGTCCCATGACTGTCATTAGTGATAATGGTAGCAACAACAGAATCCTCCTCATCCTTTTAATTTGCAGATACACCCATGCGCCTATAATTCCCTGCCGGTTTCCCACCCACTGGCTCTAATGCGGAATACTTTGAAAGTCAGTGGGACTCAAGCATCTAAGTCATTCAGGATGTCTACACTGCAGCTGGGCACGGGTCTCCCAGCCCGGGTAGACAGATGCTGCTAACAGGGATCAAGTTAGTACGCTAAAAAACTGCAGTGTGGATGTTGTGACCCGCTAGGCTTGAGAGGCCGAGATGTAGCATCCACACTGCTATTTTTAGCCGGCTCACTGGATCCCTGATAGCGCAAGTCTGTCTCCCCAGGCTGGGAGGCGCGCTCCCAGCTGCAGCATAGACGTATGCTGAGGTGCTTTGGGAAATTTAACCCAGTACCTCTAAATCACTTGGGTGCTTTTGAAAATCCCAGCTGGGGCAATTCTCCAGCTTAGAGGCCACCAAGCTGTATTTCGTTGAGTGCAGGTGGAATGGCCCCGGCTTCTGACTATGCCAGAGTGAAACTGCCTCCGTTCCAGGAATGAACCAATACAGAGAGGAAAAGAAAACTCCTTCCCATCAGAGCAACCTGCCCCCCATGCCCAACTGGTACAATCCTTGTCAGCTTGCTTGCAGCAAAGATCAATGAACATGGCTACTGCTGAATATGCCAGCTCTGATGATTTTGTAATGAGTCTCATGAAACTCATGATAATGAGTCTCCTTAAAGCCCCAGCTCCTGGAGGCAAGTGGATAGGGAATGATTCCAGCCTTCGTTCTTCAAGCAAAAGTAAGTTCCTAGCCCTCGTGGCTGCGGATAAGCTTCAAAATGTGACCCCAGTGCACCCTAAAGCCTCAAAAAAAGCAGAAGGCAAATAAAAAGAGCAGCAAATCTAGGATTTTTACACAATCTAATGATTTTAAAGCCAATCACATGATTTTTAGTGAGCCTGACTCATGATTTTTCAACATTTGGGGTTGGCAATACTGTATATAAGGACACCCCCATTTTTCCCCTCTGGCAGGCAATATTGTTTCCATCTTATCCAGGCTGGGTTTTGACCTTAAGACTTGCATGCCTTCTGCCGTCCGGCCAGATAGCATATCTACATTGAAATGGAGTGGACATGATCTGATGAATATAGATCTGGGACATCAACAGCATGCTTGGAGGCATCGTAAGCTGTGCTGTGCAATATCAGGTCTCTGGGGGCTTGGATTTGCTGTGGGCACTGAATAACAATGGTGATAATGCTCGTCGCTGCAGGGTTCCATAATGGCAGACCCTAAGGGCCAATGAGAAATTATTTAGCTCCGCCAATTGCAACCTCCCCAGAAGCAGTGAAACCGAGCAAGTCCTACCATCCTAATACGCATCTGTCGGCATCACCAGGTGTAGCAAAGGCAGCCAAAATGCAGCCTATTGCTAGCTTGTCTGGCATCCATCACTCAAGGAAGATCACCTGACATATGAGCTAACATCTTCTCTGCCCATGAGCTGAAACCAGATAGTATTTCATAGACAATGTCCTGTCCATCCAGGGACAGCCCGGAGCTAACTAGCCAGCCCCATCACTGTCATCTTTGCCCCACAAGGGAGGTTTGAGACTAGGAGACAATTGCACAAGAGAAGATCTTGACGGCACAGGCCAAAGGTTAGCATAGTTCAGCTGGGTCAGCAGTTTCCCTTCCATCATGCGGGGATCTGCAGACGTCTCATTCCTAGCCCGTGTCAGCGGTCGGTATGATATGACGATGTCTGCATTTTCCAGGAAGAAGCAGCAGAACCTGAAATTGCGTTCGAGGCGCTAATGGTTACATAGGGCAAGTCGATAAAAAAACCAGCAAAAAATTAGCAAAATGTTTCTTGTTTTTCATTGATTCTTTTAAAGAAGAATTTCTACTAGCTCCAGAGGAAACTCTGTCCCCCCCTACTTGCATTGAGTAAATCTATCTATCTATCTATCTATCTATTGAATCTCAGAGTTTATATTGTTGCAATGCCTACAGTACCTAGACAGCTGCCATTGGCATGTAAAATCAATAGCAATATCAAAGTCTCTCCTGGGCTTCATAGAATCTCTGGCCCTGCTCCATTTCTGGGGGATAAAATCTCTACTTGGGATATATCTGTTTATTTGTATGGTTCTTTTGGTCGATTTTTTGTTACAGTTTTTTTGGAGTGGGTTGTCTGGCTAGATGGGGGCGTCCTTGCTGTTCTTGGTATGGTGGAAAGGCTTTTCGGAGGAAGGTGTCTGCAGTATTTCCTAAAGACAGTTAAGCTCTGCCTTCACCCACTCTCCTCTGGAAGCTCATTCAACAGCTGGATCTTTCTTGGTGCAGAATGGTTTGTCCTCAGCACTTGCATGCTTTGTTCTGGGCTTTGGGATCTGCATGGTCCCAGATAGGAACACAACCGTCTCAACGTTTGGTTAGTGCTGGAGTATTTCCCCTGAAGTATATAGATCTACAGGAGGGGAATTAGTTAGTCCTCAACTTGAATGAGGGTAGCTGGCCGCTTATTGCTAGGGGATATAATGTGTTGTAAAAATCTCCAAATGAGACACCGCAGTATCCGTGTGGTTTACAGAATGTGCTGGCCTCTAGTATCATTTGTAAAGTATTGTTTTAAACAAAAAAGAAATTTTGGAATAGATTTTCCCAAGGTGGTCCTCTAAAGTCACCCACCTAAATCCGTATTTAGGGGAGAATGCTTATTTAGGCTAAGTATCTTAGGAGCAAAAGTCTAATTGACTTTCAAAGGGACGTGTGCGCCTCTATCACCGATAACAATCCCTAGCGCTTATCCAGCGCTTTTCAGCAGCAGCTCTCAACGCGCTGGACAAAGTAGGTCAGGCACATGATCCCCATTTAACAGATGGAGAAACTGAGGCATGGGGCAGTAAAATGACCGGCCAACCATCCTGCAGCGGGCCCGTGGCAGAGCTCGGGGTGGAAAGCAGGTTTCTGAGTGGCAGAGCTGTGCTCCATCCACTAGGCAGCACTGCCTACGCTTAGAGTATGTCTCCATGGCAATAAAAGACCTGTGGCACGGCCAGCTGATGAGCTTGCAAGGCTTGGGATATGGGGCTCTAAAATTGCAGTGTTTTGGCTCGGGCTGGAGCAGGGGCTCTGTGCCCCCAGCGGGGGGAGGGTCTCAGAGCTGGAGCCTGAATGTCTGGATTGCTCTTTTTAGCTGCATAGCCTGACCCCTGTGAACCAGAGTCCGCTGAGCCGGGTTCTGAGATTCAGTGCGGAGGGTTTTTTATCCCAGTGTAGGCATCCCCTTAGGCACTTTGTAAACACCTAAGTGCTTTTGACAGTCCCAGCCTCAGATGCCTCTAGCTAGGTCGGCTTTTTGGATAGGCTGAGCACCCCGAACTCCAGCTGAAATCAACGAGAACTGCCAGCTGTTCATCACCTCTGAAAACAAGGCCACTTATTTAGTTGACAAAATGTGGGGTTTGGGTGGTTCAGAGGATCACATATAAAAATACTGACTATAATTATCAATGGGTATATTTCACTACATCGAGCCAAATTCTGCTCTCAGTTAATCTGGTGTAAATCCGGAGCAGTGCAGATGCCCACAGTTTGAATACTGTGTGCAGTTCTGGTAACCTCATCTCAAAAAAGATATATTAGAATTGGAAAAGGCAACAGAGAAGGGTGACAAAAATGATTAGGGGTATGGAACAGCTTCCATATGAGGAGAGATTAAAAAGATTGAGACTTTTCAGCTTGGAAAAGAGATGACTATGGGGGGATATAAAATCATGACTGCTGTGGAGAAAGTGAAAAAGGAAGTGTTATTTACTCCTCATAAAACATGAACCAGGGATCATCCTATTAAATGAATAGGCAGCAGGTTTAAAACAAACAAAAGGAAGTATTTCTTTACACAATGCACAGTCAACCTGTGGAACTCATTGCCAGGGGATGTTGTGAAGGCCAAAACTATAATAGGGGTTCAAAAAAGAATGAGATAAGTTCATGGAGAATAGGTCCATCAATGGCTATAAGCCAAGATGGCTAGGGATGCAACCCCATGCTCTGGGTGTCCCTGGCTTCTGATTCCTGGAAGCTGGGAGTGGACGACAGGGGATGGATCACTTGATGATTACCTGTTCTGTTCATTCCCTCTGGGGCACCTGGCATTGGCCGCTGTCAGAAGACAGGATACTGGGCTAGATGGACCATTGGTCTGACCCAGTATGGCCGTTCGTATGTTCTTATTTCAGTGGATTCACTCCAGATTTGCGCTGGTGTAACTGAGATTGAAACCTGCCCCACAGATTTCAATGTAATTGCTGCTCTCCCTTGTAAATTGCACAGGAACATAGACTCGTGAGGCTCCCCAGACCTCTCATGTGGATGCACAAGGCGCTAAAAATATCCCAATCCCTTTGTTTCTTCCATGTTGGGTGGATTAGTCTCTGGAGCAGGGAACCTGCTTCTTATTAATCCACAGCAGTGCCAGGGAGTAGCAGCTGGTGTATCTGCTACTATGTGAGTCCATTAGACCATAGGTTCTCAAAGTGGGGATCACGAGCAGGTGTCAGGGGGGCAGGACGACCTGGGAGAGGTCCCAGTATGACAATAGATTGCATTGACAAAACCATTACATGGGGAAAAGGATGCAGTCCTGCTATCATGATCTTGAATCAATGCCCAATGCTCCCATGTGAGGACATTCAATGATCCTGAATCAACGGGAGCTCTTTACCGTTGACACAATCTCACGTGACATTCTCATAAGCAAACTAGGGAGGTGTGGTCTAGATGAAATTACTATTAAGTGTGTGCAAAACTAGATGGTTCTCTATCAAAGTCGGGGATGTATCTAGTGAGGTCCAGCAGGGTCCGTCCTGGATCACCTACTATTCAATATTTCATTAATGACTTGGATAATGGAATGGGCAGTATGCTTATAAAATGTGCAGATGACACCAAGATGGGAGGGGTTGCAAGCACTTTGGAGGACAGGATTAGAATTAAATAAAAAAACCCATGATAAATTGGAAAATTGGTCTGAAATCAACAAGATGAAATTCAGTAAAGATAAGTGCAAACCCAGGGTTGTGAGTTCAATCCTTGAGGGGGCCATTTAGGGATCTGGAGCAAAAATCTGTCTGGGGATTGGTCCTGCTTTGAGCAGGGGGTTGGACTATATGACCTCCTGAGGTCCCTTCCATCCCTGATAATCTATGATTCTATGACAGTACTACACGTAAGAAGGAAAAGTCAAACAAACAGCTACAAAATGCCTCAGTTGTAGTATTGCTGAAAAGGATCTGAGGGTCACAGTGACTCGCAAATTGAATATGAGTCAACGATGTGATGTTGTTGTGGAAAAGGCTAATATCATTCTGGGTGTATTAACAGGAGTGTCGTATATAAGATCTGGGTGGTAATTGTCCCACTCTATTCGGCACCTGGAAGGCCTCAGTTGGTAAAGAGTTGAGAAAACCTGACCTGTGAATAGGATTGGAAGGATTAGAGTTTTATCAGTAAATATCAATAAACGTTGATTTCACTGTACGCACACAAACCTACACACAAAATTTCCATTGATAATAATCAATACTTACAGATAGGCAAAGTAAGAAACATTCTTCTTGAGAACGTATTAGTTTGATTTAAGGCTATTTACGTATGTATATTTTTGACATATGATGTTTACAATGTATGTTTTAACTGTTATAAGACGTTAACTTTTTGAATCTCAATTAAATCTAATTAAATAATTTCCTGACCTTCCCCGTTGTATGACCCCCATAATTTCCTGCAACTGTGAACATTTAAATTGATAAACAGAGAAAAAAATGCTTAACACCCATGATTTTGTACAAGTGTGAAAATTTAAATTGATAAAAATTGAAAAAAAAATGCTGAAAAATAAACATTGATACTATCCATCAAAATTATTTTTTAAAAAAAGTGTTCTGCCAAGCCTATAAGGAAAAGTTTAAAAAAACCCAGTTCTGTTTAATCTTGAGAAAAGAAGGTTGAGTGGAGACCCGATAGCAGTCTTCAAATATGTTACAGGCTTTTATAAAGAGGCCAGTGACCAATTGTTCTCCATGTCCACCACAGGTAGGATGGGAAGTAATCGACTTAATCTGCAGCAAAGGAGATTTAGGTTAGATAGTAGGAAGAATTTTCTAACTACACCTCTACCCCGATATAACGCTGTCCTCGGGAGCCAAAAACTCTGACCGTGTTATAGGTGAAACCGCGTTATATCGAACTTGCTTTGATCCACCGGAGTGCGCAGCTCCGCCCCCCCGGAGCGCTGCTTTACCGCGTTATATCCGAATTTGTGTTATATCGGGTCGCATTATATCGGGGTAGAGGTGTATAAGGATAATTAAGCACTGGAATAGGTTTCCAAGGGAGATTGTGGAATCCCATCATTGGAGGTTTTTAAGTACAGGTTGGACAAACACCTGCCAGGGATGGTCTAGGTCTACTTGGTCCTGCCACAGCGCTGAGGGCTGGACTTGGTGATTTCTTGAGGTCCCTTCCCACCCTACCTTTCTATGATCCCATAAAGCCTTTTTGATACTTATGCTAGCCCCTCTCCAAAACGAACACCTGTCTCAGGGATGTACTTGTTCCTGCCTTAGAGCAGAGGGCCGAACTAGATGACCTTTTGAGGTCACCTCCCAGCCCTACCTTTCTATGATTCCATGATACCCCTTTTCATTTTATTCAGCACAGAGATTCATGTTGCGATCTACCAAGGGGACGCAGTTCCACAAAGCAGCAAAACTAACCTTATTTCTCTAAAACTTCCGGGGGCCCGTTTCTGATGCTTTCCAAACTAGCTCAGACGCAACTCTGGATTTTAACTCTCATGCCACATTGTTGTTTTCACCATGAAGAAACGCAGGAGCGAGTCTAGCAAAGCTTGTGTAATTCTTATTTGTTCTCTCCTTCCTACATTCATCACTAGGCCGACCGGATAGATTGCTCTGTCACTTTAAGGCACCCGCAGGTCACCTGCTGTTCAACTTGATGAGCATTTCAGAGTTCACTGGCACGGGTCTCTGGATCATGTTGTTATATAAAGTACCTTCCTAATAGTTTGCTTTAGACAAGGGACCGTACACAGGCATGGAAAGACCATGTTCATTTCAAATGTCACCTGAACCTGTTTTACTCCCCCAGTCCTGGCAGTGCAACCTTGCATACCTGTGCAACCACCTTCACTTAACAGCATTTAATTCACAGGAGAGTGGTAAGAACATGTTCTTCTGGGGAGGGGGTGATGACCCAAATGTTCTCCTAAGTAGCTGAATAATTTAATCCCAGGGAGTGTCTTGTCTTAATATTTATCCGTCCACTCATTGCCACCCTCTGGCGTAGTTTGTTCTACTTTCAGGGAGTGTGGAATTTTGTTTGCTTTAGTTTTTAACTTTACCATTGTGGCTGTTTCGTGAAACCAAAACCACTCCCCAGATCTGGAGGCATTTAAAGAAGCGTGGAAAAAGTTTTCCAAAGTGGTTTGGGCCCAGATCCATAAAGGTATTTCAACCCCTCAATACCTTTGAGGATCTGGCAACTTAGTGACGTAGGTGCCCGTGCTTAAACACAGACTAGCTTGTCTTTTCCGAACTGACTCGTGCCAGGACAACGGAACGCGTCCTTCAAACGACAGAGCGGCCGTGAAGCGGCTTGGCCGGTGATCTTACATCGCTCGAGTGGAGCTATTCCAGATTGATGCTGGTTCAGTTCACACAGCTTCTGTGTGTAGACAAGGCCTAATGCTTTCTGTAATCTGGAGTGGAGTGCACCAGTGGGTAGTACAGGAGACCAGGGTTCAAACCCCAGCTGCCCCTGGGTTGTATAGGCCAAACCTTCCAGCCTGCGGCTTAGAATATGTTGCTCGCTGACGGAGGGAGATTGTACAGCATGTAAGGGGATTGGAGGAAGGATGGATTTGTGATGGGGCATGGAGAACTCTGGCTTCAATTCCTTGTCTCTGCCACATACATCCTGTATGACCATGGGCCAGTCATGTGATCTTTCAGCTCCTTCTCTATAAAATGGGTATAATAATGATCCTTCCTGCTCCCTGTCTGGAATGAAAACTCTTCTGTCTTAGGGCAAAGAAAAACCTGTGGCTGGCCTATGCCCGCTGACTCGGGCTTAGGCTGTTTCCAGGCTCTGGGACCCTCCCCGCTGGGGAGCCCAGAGCCCTTTAAATCCCACCCACAGCTCCGGCGGCCAGGCTGGGGCCAGGATTTAAAGGGCTCGGAGCTCCCTGCGGCTGCGGGGAGCCCCGAGCCCTTTAAAACTTGAGAGGCCACGCCTCTTCCGGTTGAGGTCACGCGTTTCCGGATGAGGCCACGCCCCCCTCAGGACTCCGGCTGTACCGGTAAATCCTGTAAGTTACTTTCACCCCTGTCTACCCCTGGGTACTAACATGGCCCCACAACCACAAAAGCTGAGCACCTCCCAGTCTTTAATGTGTTTATTCTCACAACATCCCTTTATGACAGGGCAGTGCTTTTAGCCTCATTTTACAGATGGTAAACTGAGGCGCATAGTGACTGGGCAGAGGTCATGCAGGAAATCTGTGACAGCTCAGGGAATTCAACCTACATTGCCCAAGTCCCAGGCTAGCACTCTAACTACTGCATGGTCCTTCGTCTTTCTGGTGCAGTGGCTGGCTGCCTCTTGCTGGGCATTTGTAATGGACCTCAGAAACAGGCAAACCTCTTGCAAGCACCAGACTGTGCCTGAAACGCCTTTTTCTATTTCAGAGGCTTGCCTGGGTGTGGCGATGCTTTGTTTGTGTTTTGTTTTGCTTCCTAACCTAAGGCTGGCTGTAGTCTGCCACCCTTTGATCCCTAATCCCTTTAAAATCCCTTGACAAGTGGGTGTGGCTCCTTCCGGAAGGACAGGGATTTAAAAAGCCAGTTTGTAAGCGAAGAGGGGAGTTTAGAGAGAGCATGTGAGAGCCAGATCCACCCCCCACCTGCTCTCCCCCCCCCCCCCCCCCCAAGCCACACACAGGAGCAAGCAAACAAACCCCACCAAGAGTAAAAATAATACAGGCAGAAGTCCAGCAACAGAGTGGAGGCTGTCCAGTTTATTGCACTGAAAATAGCATATATGATGACCTGCCTTGTGGGCAGGTGGCGTATGTGTGAATTCAGTGCAAGCAGTTCATGGACCTCAAGGACAGAAGATGGGGTCTTGAGATCAGAGTGGCTGAACTGGAGGGGCTAAGGGAAGTAGAGAGGTACATAGACGAGACTTTCCTGGACACAGTAGAGCGGTCCCACTCCCAGCGAGGAGCATGAAAGTGTTGGGGAAGTAGAACATCAAGCAGGAGCAGAGGGAGGCGATCCCATAGTTGGAACCTCCTTCCAGATGAGGTCATGGTATCCACTTGCACTGCCTAAGGGAGTAAAATCCCACCCTTAATTTTTCTGGTTACGCTTTAGATTAAAGTTCCCGTGTCAAGGGTAAAAGTGCTGCAGAGTGGAAAGGGTTAACACTGCAGCTAGTCAAAATTCTTCTCCTGAAACCCTTGTCGACAGAAAATTGGGTTTTTGGCTCAATGTAATTTTCAGGGGAAACGTCTGCTTTCCTTGAACGCGTCTGATTTTTTTGTTAGGAAAATGAAAGCCGAAAATTTCAGCTGTAAACTGATTTTTAGGAGGATGTTGGCAGTGTTTGGCTCAAAACGGTGATTGGGGTGTTTGGGTTATTCGATGAAAGGGTTGGAGTCACCCCAGGGCAGGGACATAGCATAGGACCATTGTAGACCACCGTATGCTGATCACTTGATGATTCCCCGTTCTGTTCATTCCCTCTGGGGCACCTGGCATTGGCCACTGTCGGAAGACAGGATACTGGGCTAGATGGACCTTTGGTCTGACCCAGTGTGGCCGTTCTTATGTTCTGCTGCCCGCGCTGTACAGCCTCCAGCACTGAGGTCTTGTTGGGGTGGAGTGTAATGGGTGAAGCTTTGGTCTCACCCCGAGCATTCCAGCTGTCCTGCTTGTGTAGTTGAATTCATCTCCCTTCATTCAAACTCTGTTGTTTCTAAGGTCTGGTCTATACTACCCGCCTGAATCGGCGGGTAGAAATCGACCTCTCGGGGATCGATTTATCGCGTCCCGTCGGGACGCGACAATCGATCCCCGAATCGGCGCTCTAACTCCACCAGCGGAGGTGGTAGTAAGCGCCGCCGACAAAAAGCCGCAGAAGTCGATTTTGCCGCCGTCCTCACAACGGGGTAAGTCGGCTGTGATACGTCGAATTCAGCTACGCTATTCACGTAGCTGAATTTGCGTATCTTAAATCGACTCCCCCCTGTAGTGTAGATGTACCCTAATTTCCCTCCAGATGATCGAGCGTGTTAATAACAATCGCTCCTAGGCCACAGAGCCGGGGCCCCTGAATGGGGGCTCCGACCCTGGCTTGTGAAGTCCTTGCTGAATCCCTCCTTGCGTTACAGAGGTGGGGCTGAGTCGGGTCTGGGAGTGGGGGCTCCATCCCCTGAGCTGTGAGGTCCGTGACCCTGCGCCTGTGTCACAGAGCTGGGTCTGAGCTGAGGGGTCAGTGTGGGGGTTGCACCCTGTTGTGATGAAGTTCTTGATTCCCTCCCTGCACCATAGACCTGGGTTTGAACTGGGTGCATGAGTAGGGGCCGTGAGGTTCATGATCTGCTCCCTGCGTCGCAGAGCCAGGGCTGGGGTGACACTGGAAATGAGCCGCACCGGGGCGCATTTCACTCCTCCGTCTCGTGTTACAGATCTTGTCTCAGGCCTTCCTTTGAGCCCGGAGCAGCTCAGGGGCAAGGCAGAGCCTTTCACTCCAAAGCCGTCCTCTCCTCCGTCCCTCTGCCAACAGGGAGGTGGAGACGGCATGTTCGACTGTCAGGGCCGCTGATTTCGGTTGGACGTATTCCTGGAGGTTTCATCACATGACATAATCCTTCATTAAAGATTAATCTTTAATTCCTGGAGACGCCAGGACAATCCTGGAGGGCTGGTAACCCTAGCGACGGTGTTGCGGTGCCATGGGGAAATTACTCACCCCCCTGGGCTGCGATTGGCTCTGATGTGATGTAGCAGAGAGAGATGCTGCAGGAAGAGCATGCCTTCTGCATCCCTCCACTTCTCCACCCCCCCTCAGCTCCATCCTGGCACTTGCTGGGTGGCTTTTGTCCTGGCATGTGATTGCATCCTCCTCTCCCCCCCCCACCCCCCGTTTTGCCTGGCTTCCTTCCCCCTGCCCTGCGGAGTGGAAATGGTACAGTCCTTTCTCCAGCAGACTGGTAGCTCGGTGGATGTTGCTGGAACGTAAGAGCATCAGCCCAGGCTGCAGAGGCTGGCTTGACTGCAGCGTGCAAACCTATCACCAGGCGGGCACAAGAGAGGCAAGAGGCGTTCTCTCTGCTGCTGCTCCTAGTGCTCTGCACAAGTGTCGGTGCACAACGGTCGGCGTCCCAAACAGGAGAGCATCACCCGTCAGGCACAATGACCCAAGGGAAGGTAGGTCGGGACCCAAACACCAGGCTAAGCCCCCCAAACTTTGCAAAGGGGGAATGGGACTATTTAGGCCCAGGGATTAAAAATCGTCGTGTTGGGATGGAGCCGAGACCTGGGCGTCCTTGCACTGCCCAGCTGCATGGTGCATGAATCGGGGGCCTGTAACGGAAGGGATCCGGCAGGGAAATGGAGCGGAGGGTTATATCACCGGGAGGTTATAGGGTGAGTGTTCTGATTCAGTCTGTATTTGTGCATAGCCCTACGGTATCCTGCCCAGGCCGAGTTTAGCTCCATCCTTGCGCTTTGTGAAGGTTATTTTATCTGTACCACCAGCAGGTTGGCTAATAAGGAGCAGGTTTAACCCCTCGTCCCCTGACATGTAATTAATTGAATTGGGGTGGGGGAGGAGGGTTGTGCTTTCCCACCCACCCCTACCTCGAGAAGTCAGTTGCCATGGCAACACAGCATCCTCTGGTTACCACACACACACACATCTCTATATATATCTAATCCTGGGTGCTTCTGGGCTGCAGGATTCTCTCTGGCTGAGTTTTACTTTTGAGCCCACACGGACGTGATGCGCTGTCACTATAAACACCAGATCAGTGGCTGTCTAGATGTAGACGGTGACCAGCTACCCCAGTATCTGTTATGCAGTTAGGGGGACCAGACAGCAAGTGTGAAAAATTGGGATGGGGGGGGCAATAGGAACCTATATAAGAAAAAGACCCAAAAATCGGGACTGTCCCTATAAAATCGGGACATCTGGTCACCCTATATGCAGCCATGGGCTGGTTACATAACCCCCGGCCGATATGTATGCAGGGGTTACATAACCAGCTAGTGGTCTGTCCTGGGACAGCGAGATATGTTTTCTTTCTGGGTAGCTACGGCAAGGATGCTCCTTGATTGGCAGGGGGAGAGTCAGAGCCAATATTCTGCGTGCGGTCGGTACCACATGCTCTCTCTGATGGGATGCAGTGGGAGTCTGAATACAGGAGGGGGTAGATGCTGGGGCGGATACCAGCTCCTTATACAAGAAATCATTGCATGAAAAGACCATTTTGCAAGGATTTTGTTCATCTTCTTCACCTTCCCTGGGCTTTCCCCCCATTTGAATGAGGTCATCTCATCCTGGCTCATGTGGCGTTGATGCAATGTCTGCCATTGGTTGACGACAGACAGATGTCATCACTGATCGGTTTATACTGGTTTTGCCTAGCTGGCGATTCGTTCGTGTTGTGTTGTGATGGATTTATTGTGGCTTTCTCTAGCCAACGATTGGCATTGGTTGAGTTCACCTGGCCCGTCGTTGGTGCGGTCTGGGTTAAGGTTGCCAGCGACTGGTGCACGTTGAGCTGACACGACCAGTGATTGGTTGATATTGGTTTTATCTAGTTGTTGGCTGGTGCATATGGAGCGAGGTTAGCCTGTGATTGGTGCGTAGTGAGCTGGCGTAGTCTTTGAGTGGTGTTTGTGGATACATACAAAACTGTGGGGCTGGCATGTAATGGGCTGGTACCATCTGTAGCTGCTTTGCTCTGTATCATGCTCATTATCTCTCTCTATACAGGTACATATCCTCTCTCTATAGGTACATCTTTGGCTCTTTTATAATTTTGGGATTGTTTATGGGCCCAAGCCTTCTTCCCTTACAGTCAATGACAAACTATCGTTGATTTCAACGATCCTATTCAAGGATATGATTTCAGCGACTAGGATGGCGATAGACTTCTTTTAATAATAATAGCAATAATAATAATACCTACTTATATAGCACTTTTCCTTCACAGATTTCAGAATGCTTTGTAAAGTAGGTGAGTAGCATTATCCCTGTTTACAGAAGCCCAGAGAGGGGAAGTGACTTGTCCAAGGTCACCCAGCAGGTCAGAGCTAAAAATAGACCCGCGGTCTCCTGGGTTCCGGTCCAGTGTTCTATTTGCTAGGCTAGAATGCTTCCTATGTTGGGCCACATCTGTCAGGGGTGGTGTAGGAATATTTAATCCTGACCCAGCATGGTGGGGCCGGATTGGAGGACCTCTTGAAATCCCTTCCAGCCTGAATTTCTATGATTTCTGAGACCTTGGCTTTGCCCATGCAGGTATGATGCAAAGATGCCTGGAATACACAAGACTTTCCTTAGTGAAATGATGATTTCCTTGCACAAAAGCCTGGATAATTGATCCCTGCATCACCTGTGAATGAGTTTTACTGGTCTGAGTGGCCTAACTGGGGAAAGGCTTTGGCTCAGAGCTTTTCCGTTAGTCATAGACACAGGTGTAAAAGACTTATTACTTAAACTTCCAGCTCTATTTTCACTCTGATTTATGCTCTAGCTCGGCCAGAAGTTATGGGCTTGATGCAGGAATTACTAGATGCAATTCTCTGGCCTGTGCAATGCAGGAGGTCAGAACAGATGAACACAATGGTTCTCTCTGGCCTTAAAAGCTATTGTTTAATGGTAGTTTCAAAGAAACTGCTGATGAAAGTGGACCTGCTTCATGTCCAATTGTCCGGGCCCCATTTGGGAACAGAAACACCCTGCTGATAGGAGAACATTCCCATGGACATAGAGATTCTCTGATGTGTTGCTGATGGGTCTTTGCTGGATGTTTCATATAAGGAAGTTTCTCGAGAAAGTTCCTGGAGTGCTGGCTTAGAGACTGATGGCAGTGGATAAAAAGCACCTAAGGGCTGATCTACAAATCTATTTAGGTGAAAGTCAGTGGGAGTTAGGCACTTTTGAAAATCCCACAAGGCATCTATCTGGCCCTAGGTGACTTTCAGTGGGACTTAGGTTTCTAAAGTACTGAGATGTTTCTGAAAATTGTACTCAGTGTAAAGGATGGAGGTCACAATTTTCAAAACTAACAAGTAGAGCTGGTTGGTTTTTTGTTTTCTGAACCTTTTCCTTGGGGGTGGGGGAGGAGGGAGGAGAATTTTTTTGACCAAATGAAATTGTTCATGGGTAAAATGTTTGGTTTTTAGTTAAAAAAAAAGGGGGGGGGAATAGTGGTTTCTTTTTTCTTTGTCGAAGAACTGAACATTTTTTTGTAGGAAATGTAGAAAAAAAATCAATTAAATAAAAGGTCCCATGGACATTAATTCACATTTGGCATCTAGCGCTAGTGCCTAGTGATTTTAGGAGCCCGCCGTGAGACACCCCAAGGCAGTGAGACTCCGACTGAGGCTCGCAAGCGGCAAGTGGCTCTTTAATGTGTCTCTTTGCAGCACATGATATTAAAACATGGATGATTTAATTATTAACCAATTGAAGTTATTAACCAATCAGGATGCTTTTACTATATTATTAACCAGTTGTAGTTGATAAAATAATAATACGTGGTCAGTCATTTAGCTGTGAGAAATATATATATATATATATAGTAAATGAAACAATGAATTCACATGACTGTGGCTCTTTTGGGTAATGTTGATCGCTAATTTGGCTCCTGAGGTCAGAGTATCACTGCTCTAAGGGTTCTAATGGACAGAGGACTCTCCCTCAGCCATTTCCACCGGCTGTGCCTCCTCTCACACTCAGTTGCCTATAATTTATTATCCTGTGTGTCCTCCCCAACTGATTTTCATCATCTATGTTTTTTTCCTCTCCTCCTTTCCCTTTCTATCCCTAGTTTGCCTTTTCTTCCCTCCATTTCTCCTCTCCCACTCCCCTCTTCTCTCCAAATCTGTCTCTAGCTGGACCTTTCTCTCCTCCATTTTGTCCTTTCCCTGGTCACCCCTCCACTCGTATCTGTCCCTCGTTGGCCCTCTCTTCTCCTCCATTTTGTCCTCTCCCACTCCATATCT
>NW_020665187.1:3479717-3504359 GCF_002925995.2 Terrapene triunguis | reverse complement strand
CCTCTCTTCTCCTCCATTTTGTCCTCTCCCACTCCATATCTGTCCCTCGTTGGCTCTCTCTCCTCCAGAGGCGTAGCGAGCGCCCTCCGTACCCTCCGACCGGAGGGGGCCCGCAAGGAAGGGGGCCCCTAAAAGTGGCAAAATAAATACCGCATTCCAGTTTCTGCATTGTAAGGGGCCCCGCCCGGACATATGTTCGGAGGGGGCCACCGTTCGGAGGGGGCCACGTTCTTTGTTGCTACGGCCCTGCTCTCCTCCTCCATTTTGACCTCCTTCCACCTTCTCTTCGGATGGGGACTGGAGAGAGGTTCTGTTCACCCTCCACTTTCCAACTTTGGGGGAGGGATAGCTCAGTGGTTTGAGCAGTGGCCTGCTAAACCCAGGGTTGTGAGTTTAATCCTTGAGGGGGCCACTTAGGGATCTAGGGCAAAAATCAGTACTTGGTCCTGGTAGTAAAGGCAGGGGGCTGGACTCGATGACCTTTCAGGGTCCCTTCGAGTTCTATGAGATAGGTATATCTCCATATATTATTATAACCCTGAATGTTTCCAAGTGTACCGGACTGAATTCACCCAAAGGCGAGATCCAAAGCCCATTGAAGTTGATGAGTGTATTTCCAATGACGTTGATGAGCTTTGGATTAGGCCCAAACCACAGATGAGTTGCCATCTGTGATGTGTCAGCTGATGGTTCCAGCTGTGAGGTTGTTCTTATTCCTCTTCGTTCTATCGTGGCTATTTTAATCCTGATTTCTCTTTGCCACACAGCTCTCTGTGAATAACAAGCCTCCTAACTCCGAGGGACAGCAGGGACAGGGAGAGAAAAAGGACAATGCAACCGCCCCATCGGCACCCCCGACGTACGAGGAAGCAACTTCCGGGGAAGGGATGAAAACGGAGGCGTTCTCCCCTCCACCGTCTGTTCCCCTCCACCCCAGCTGGGCTTATGTGGACCCCAGTGAGTACTCGCTTGCCCTGCATTGCTATGAAATTCACTCGGCCAGTTTATTGTCCCCGTTCTACTGATGAATGAAGCTGAGGTGCAAAGACTTGGCCAAGATCACAGAGCAAGTCAGTGGCAGAGCCAGAAATAGAATCCGGGAGTACGGACGGTAGACTCCACTCCTTCTCAGAGCAGGGGGTAGAATCTAAGAGTCCTGACGGCCAATCCTCTGCTCTAACCACTAGACCCTACTCCAGGGGTGGCCAACCTGTGGCTCTGGAGCCACATGCGGCTCTTCAGAAGTTAATATGCGGCTCCTTGTGTAGGCACCGACTGTGGGGCTGGAGCTACAGGCGCCAACTTTCCAATGTGCCGGGGGGTGCTCACTGCTCAGCCCCTGGCTCTGCCACAGGCCCTGCCACCACTCCACCCCTTCCTGCCCCCTCCCCTGAGTCTGCTGTGTCCTCGCTCCTCCTGCTCCCCCCCAGAGCCTCCTGCACTCCACGAAACAGCTGATTGGGAGGTGCGGGGAGGGAGGGGGAGGCGCTGATCGGCAGGGCTGCTGGTGGGTGGGAGGCACTGGGAGTTGATGGGGGGCTGCTGACGTATTACTGTGGCTCTTTGGCAATGTACACTGGTAAATTCTGGCTCCTTCTCGGGCTCAGGTTGGCCATCCCTGCCCTACTCCCTCTCAGAGAGGGGGATAAACTGAGGAGTCCTGACTGTACGGCCCCTGGTAGGGCTGATTTCTTAGTAAGCAAACAGCTGGTCGTGTTATAGTGAATCTCAGGTCGTGTCTTTGGTGGATGCATCTGACTCCTGGCTTGTTTGGATTGAATTTCCAGGTGTGTGTGTGTATGGGGATTATTTCTGTTACATCCTGTAACTGCATCCTTAGGGCTCCAATGACGGTAAAGATGCATCCATGGAGACCTCCCGCTGCAGGGAAGCATGGGGCTAGTAAGTCGCTGAGCTGTTTATCTGGAGCTCCCTGAAGACACTTGCACCTTGACTGCCTCTGAATCTTTCTCCCTCATCCCCTTCTGCCTCGGTGTCCGTGTCCGTAACAGAGAGGCGATAAATAACACGTAATTGCAAGTTACAAGGTTATAAATGCACTGGGGGATTGCTTTGATCTATCGACTCCAGACCCATGCAGTTTATGAGCCTGGCAAAATTCCCACGTTGCAGCTGTGTGCCCAGTTGTATGTGCCATCATATGGAGTCCCAGGAGCGCCGCCAGTTTTTTTGCCACCCTAGGCGGCGGAAGGTCCCGCCCCTGAAATACCGCCGATGACCGGGGTGGCCGAAGATCCAGCCACCGCGGTTGCCGCCCCCCAAATGTTAGCGCCCTAGGCGACTGCCCAGGTCGCCTAATGGGTTGCGCCGGCCCTGTGGAGTCCCCCCCTTGATGGCCACCACATTCCTCTTACTCCAGGTCCCTTTCCTCTTTCTCTGATCTCTCTGACCCCTGCCTGGCTGCAAGCTGGGGGCTCCTATATCCGGGCTGTGTGTGTGTGTGAAATTGCACCGACAGGCACTGTGTAATGTACGAAGTACCCAGAGGCAAACATAAATGCACTGATGCGGCTTGGTTTATTTTAGCGTGGGAGGCCAAACATTACCTGCCCTGCTCTTGAATAGGCAAGAGCACTGGGTTCACCTTGTTAGCAGAGTGGCTAGATCCCGAGGCTGTCACACAGGTTGAATTCTCATTGACTTGGAGTGTTTGCCTAGGAAAGCAGTGAGTTAATGGGCAAAGCAGGGGAAGAAGTGGCAGCATCTTGGAAGTAAGGAGTGAACAGCACAGGCTCCGGCTTGTAATTTCCCCTGGGGGTGCTCAACACCTCCTCAGCCCCAGCCCTGCCCCCACTCCATCCCTTCCCCCAAGCCCCCACCCCCGCCCTGCCTCTTCCCACCCCTGCTCCATCCTGGCCCCACCCCCACTCCACCCCTTCCCCCAAACCCCCACCCTGCCTCTTCCCCACCTCTCCTGCCCCCTCCCCTGAGCGCTCCCCGTCCCTGCTCCTCCCCTTCTCTCCCACCACCTCCTGCACATTGCGGAATAGCTGATTGCGGTGGGTGGGAGGCGCTGGGAGGGAGGGGGAGGAGTTGATCGGTGGGGCCGCCGGTGGATGGTAGGTGCTGGGGGGTGGGGTGGGGGGAGCTGGTTGCCAGTGGGTGCTGGAGCACCCACGGGGTCGGCGCCTATGGTGAGCCAGCTTAAAGGGAAAGATGGCCTAGTGCAGGGGTAGTCAATTATTTTTTGTCAAGGTCCAAATTTCTTGGTCAGGGTATAGTCCAGAGAAAATAATAATAATAATAAAATAACAATATTGATAACAAGTAAATAAAAATATTCCCGGGTCTGTTCAAAAGCATCTGGTGGTCCAGATTTGGCCCGCCTACCACTGGCCTAGCGTTTAGGGTGTTAGCCAAGGATTTGGGTCAAGTCCCTGCTCTGCAACAGCCTTCCTGGGTGACCTCGAGCAAGTCACTGAGCCTGTCCGTGCCTCAGTTTCCCATCTGTAAATTGGAGGTAATATATTACCCTCTGGAACGGTGCTGGGAAGATAAATGCATTATCGATGGCAAGAGGGGATTTGATAGCAGCCTTCAACTACCTGAAGGGGGGTTCCAAAGAGGATGGAGCTCGGCTGTTCTCAGTGGTGGCAGATGACAGAACAAGGAGCAACGGTTTCAAGTTGCAGTGGGGGAGGTCTAGGTTGGATGTTAGGAAACACTATTTCACTAGGAGGGTGGTGAAGCACTGGAATGGGTTACCTAGGGAGGTGGTGGAATCTCCATCCTTAGAAGTTTTTAAGGCCCGGCTTCACAAAGCCCTGGCTGGGATGATTTAGTTGGTGCTGGTCCTGCTTTGAGCAGGGGGTTGGACTAGATGACCTCCTGAGGTCCCTTCCAACCCTGATATTCTATGATTCTATGAGGTCTTCAGATCGTAGGGTAAGAGGAGCTGTATGAGAACCTTTGGGAGGTGAGCTTGCACGCCTGAATGGTAGGGCAGGTGACAGTGATGCAAAGAAGGAGGAGAGGAGACGGTCTTTGGGGAGATATGAAGCTGCGGTGCTTGGCACTCTTGTGTGACGGCTGTGGCCAACCCAGCAGAGACAGAACAGGGCTAACCAGGTGAGTCTATATAGCTTGAGCTGGCAGCTGTAACAGACTCACGTCCTCTCTGGCATGGAGGGGCGGGGGGCGCTAGGCATAAGCAGACTAAGCAATTGCTTAGGGCCTTGAGCAGCTCAAGGGGGACCCCTGTCTGCTTTTTTATGTCTTGTGTGTGGGGCCTCCCCCCTGAGAATATTCTTGCTTAGGGCCCCCAGTGGGCTAGCACTGCCTCTGGAAGGGGGCGGGGGGCACACATTGACAAGGGGGTTTAAACCTTTGGAACTCTAAAATAATAGACCGTTCATAACATGTGCACAAAATAGGAGAATTACAAGGATAACCGCACTTCAGGCTGTGGAGCACACGACAACGGCTGTTCTCGAGGGCTCTCAGTGGACCGTATGGTATTGCACGAGAGGCTCCGTGCAAGGTGGTGTTTTTCACCTTCCCATGATGCCGTGGGCATTAAGCCCATCGGTGAGAGCTGGGATGCAGGACTAGATGGGCCAGTGGTTAACTGGGTTTGGCAAATCCAATCCCTGAGCTTGCCGTGAGTGACATCGAAGGTACATTGCATAGCATAGGCTGGTGCTGGATTATGGAGGGCTGTGTTGAATTTAACTGCACCCTGGATCTGAGGCCGAGAACAGAGAAGTTACTGGACTTCCAGCAGCGAGGACAGCAAGCGGAGGCACTTGGAACACAGGGACTCAGGATCCTGGGTTCTATTTCTGGCTATGCCAAATGTTCTCCATGTGACCTTGAGCAAGATATTTAGGCACTACGTCCCTCTCTGTGCTTCAGTGTCCTTGTTTGTAACCTCTCCAGCTGTTGACACCTGCCTGCATCACAAGGGAACGGTGGAGCTAAATTTGGAATTGCTTGTAAAGATCATGGAGAACCTTGGGTGGGCCGGGGTAGGGAGGTGCAATAAGGCCTTGGTAATCTCTTGGTAAACACGTCCTTCTCAGTGCCAGCGGCTCTCTCCATTTCCCTGGGAGGGGCTAGAGAGGAGCAGTATGGTCTTCAATCTCTTGGTAAACACTTCTTTCTCAGCACCAGCCCCTCTGCGTGTCATGAGCGACGATATTATTGTCATCTGTCCACACCATGGTTCTTATCAACAGTGCCATCGGCTTCCAGTCAACTCACTTATCGTATTTATACCTCAATGAATTATGGGCGATCGATCAACCTCTGGCATTCATGGTACCCCTCTATCATCATTGTCACTGTACATGCCTGCCTGCCTATGTATCTATCTAATTATGGTATTTCTCACTCTGTCTACCTGATCTGATGTGCAGTATAGGATGGACGAATGGTTTGAGCACAGACCTGGGAGCCAGAGACTACTGAATTCTAAACTTGACTTGTATGCCTGTTCTGTGCCTCAGTTTCCCCATTTCAGTTATCCCTGATCCTCTCTCACTAGATGGTATTGCCTAGTGACTAGAACACTGGACGGAGACTCAGGATGCCTAGAGTCTATTCCTGGCTCTGCCATTGGCCATCTGGGTGACCTCAAACAAGTCACTTCCCCTCCCTCAGTTTCCTCATCTGTAAAATGGGGATAATGATACTGACCTCCTTTGCAAAGTGCTTTGAGATCTAGTGATGATCAGGGCTAAGGATTATTATTCTGCAACAGCATCACTGGTTGCCACGGCTACGGTTACATCACATTCTGCCCCCTACTGTCAACTCAGTCATCCAGATAGTCCCATGTACCTGAGGATTTCCCTGCTCTTACCCTTCCCATAGATCAGGGGTGACGTTTGCTGCGGGCCTGGCTTATATGCGCTAAACCTCAGAGATGATCCACTGGGCAGGTTTGCTCTTCCCTGTTTGTGTTTCATTATAGGCAAAGAAGGCCTCTTAATGAAGAGCTCTCGGCGCAGGTGGTTTGGGAACAGGTCTAGAAGGCAGTAAGGGACCTGGGTTCTCTCTGATCTAGGCTCAGTGCTGAGACACTCCGTGTCTGTGGGCAAGTCAGTCAGCAGCCCTGCGTGTCACTCGCGTCAGGGGCAGCGCAGAGGACCTCCTTGAAGAAGCAGCCTGTGTGCCTGGGAAATGAGTTGTCACAAGAAATGAGGCAGGCACCTGTTAATTCTCAGGCAATTCGACAGGGCCAGGGGATTGCAGAGCTAGTTTAGCAGAGGGCTGTGGGTGACAGGACAGCTGCATCCATGTGGAGGTATTTAATATTCAGTGAAAGGTGAGGCCTCTGGCCATGGCTGGAAAGTAAGGGTGTCATCTGAGCCTTCACGATGGCTATTAAAGATCCCATGACACTGTTAGCAAGAATACGGATGTTCACCCCGTGTCTTGGCCACACTTCTAGTTTGGATAATTGGGTCCCACTTCTGTAAATTCTCCCCAGAAACAGGATTCTGCTCTGCCTCTTGTTTGCTGTTCAGCAGCAGCTGTGCCCCGCCCCCTGAAACTTTTGAAACTTTCTTTTGATTTCATTTTGATTTTTGATTTTTGATTTTCATTTTGATCGTTTCTTTTGATGTCATTAAAAAAAACAGTTCAAAAGCATGAAGAATGTTTTGATTGGGTCGATACAAAACAGTTTGTTTGACCCCCTTCTCCCCCCCCCCCCGTTTTTTCTTTTTACTTTCCGACTTACCCAAAATTTTCAAAAAAGGTTCGTTTTCTATCCGACCGGACACAATTCCCTGCGCCCCCCCACCCCCGACTTGTCAAAAGTGCCGGTGAACCGAAAAATCCATTCTTTGCCCTGCTCTGCAAGTCTACTCCCAAGCCACAAGAACCAGCCTGATGGTCAGGTTATGGAGCAATCTTCAAGTGGATCATTGAGCTCCTCCTGCTACGGCAGAACTCGTCTGGGCTCGGTGGCCATTGTTCCAAGGTTAACAGCTCTTCAGTTGAGTTTGTTTAACCAGAACTGGGACATACTTTATCTTTTCTTTTTTTGAGTTATGTCTGAGTTAATCAACGGCTTTTTCTTTTTTACAGTAGGTTGTGACCTTTTATGTTGTCACATACGGCAACTCCCAAACCGCTCGCTTAACAGACTTAAAACTTTCCATGCTCTCAGTGCTCAAAGGGGAGGAAGGTTTCCAGAAAGGTGCTCCTTTGATAACAGTTACAGACCGCTGAGAACACGGGGCCCAGGTCTCAGTGGATCAAAGGCCATTTTATGCCTCTCTGGCAGGGTAAAGTGGACTCACAGTGGGTTTAAACCGCCCCCTGAGAATCCGCTTTTGTGGAGGGCCTTCGCCAGCTTAGGGGGTGGGTAGGGAGCCTGGCCAGAGGACACTCCGCTGTGACAGTTATCTCTTTTTCAGAAGTTAGGGTAGCCCAAAGGTTGCTCTAATATATACTGAGACTGGGCCCTGAATACAGAGTGCCTAACGCCCTCTCGCCATGCCCAAGTTCAGGTAAAGATAATCAGGTGGGCAGTGTTCTCCAGGGCCCCCATCCTCGGAGTGGGTCACTATATGATGTCAGCATTTCTGCTCCAGGACTCCCTCCATGGGGGTGAGGCACAAGGGTGTGTGAGGCCATTTCCTCTTCTCTGGGACCCCCACCCAAATGTGGTACAAGAGCAGGTGACCTGGGGCTCATCCGTGGGGAGCATGAGGAGTTGCCTAGCTCGGCCTTGAGATCCCCATCCCCATGACACCCAACAGCTGATACGTCCCAGTGAACTGTCTCCCAGCAGCCAGTTTGTCCCACGTCCTGTTGAAACGACTCTCTCCTTCTGCTGAACGACCGACGCCAGGCAGGCCAGTCATGTCCCGCAGCTCCTGGTGCCAGCACGTTGGCACCTGATTTCTCTGCCTCGGGGTGTGTTACAATGGAGAGGGAAGTCACGTTCTGGAAGGCGACCGGTGGCTTTGCATTAAGTCCTGCCCGCCCACACTCTAGCGTATGCAGTTGTTGCAGGGGGCATGCTATTGTTCTGATCCTGTCATGCCAGGGCAGGGCTTGTGGTTGCAGCTCCCAGGAGATCTGCGCCTTTAGTTCTCTTCGACAGAGCGGCACTGATCGCTGTTGGAGTGTGGACAGCAAAACGCTTGTGCCTCCCAGTAGGAGCTCCTGGGGAAGGGTCTTTTCTTCTCTTGACCTTTCCTTTGGTCTTGAATTGTGTCTCAGGCCAGGCATGGACTGAGGCAGGATCTGAGCTCAGGCAGGATCAGGATGCAGCGGATAATTCAGAGTCAAAGCCACAGGGAGACGTCCCTGATGTGGTTGGCTGGGTAGGAAGATCAAGGGCTCAGGAAGACAGGGTCTAAGCTGGGATGCCTAGTGGAAGTATCTCCTTGGGCTGGTGGTGCAACGTGTGTGGCAAATCTTGAGGTTTGGGGGGCAATCCAGGCCTGCTATAAACTTGAATCCACCCCTGGTTTCAGACAACACCCCAGTGCCCCCTGGGGAAGTGGCAGGACACAGCTGAGGTGACAGGCAAAGCTGGGAGGTGGCATCTGATGTGTCTTTCTCTTTCCAGGTGCCAGCCCAAACTACGGGAGTGGAGGGTACCCCGGAGACACGGAGCTACTCACGACCTTCAACTGGGATGACAAAAACGTGCGCAGAGTGTTCGTCAGAAAGGTACCTCCTGGGACAGCCTCCCAAGCGTACATAGGGATCCTGGCTGAAGCTAATGGGCCCCAAGAGGAGTGTGTGTGTGGGAGAATGAAGTAAGACGCAGCTCCACGATCCCAGCCAGTGCAATGATGCGCTAGCCCAGTGCACGGCTTGGATGGCTCAGGCTGGTGAGACCCAGCGAGCGCCGCGCTGCAGGGCCTTCATGCTCACGTCAATCGGGGCACGTTCAGATCTGCGTCTGAGCTACCTGGCTCAGGCCCACTGTGGAGGATGAGCCCAAAACGGCGCAGAAAGAGTTAATTAACGGTGTTGGATTCTGGTGATACCGCAGGGCCGTCTCCATCACGCGTTTGGAACACATGTTCTTAAGGCGGATTAGGGCAGCAAAATGGTTCCTTGGCCAGATGGTGTATATCAGCATAGCTCCATTGAAGTCAATGGACCTGACCCCCAACTGGGGTAAATCCACGTAGCTCCAGTGAAGTCAACGGGGCCAGATCCCCAGCTGGTGTAAATTGGTGTCGCTCCACTGAAAGCAATGGGCCAGATTGCCAGTCGGTGTAAATAACACCGCTCGAGTGATGTCAATGGAGCCACTTACATCACCTGAGGATCCGATGGAGGGTTTCCATCAGCAGAGGATCCAGATAGGGGAGCATGGGGGTGGTTTTTGCCTCCAGCCAGGCATGACTGTGATCCGCACTGACAAGGTGCTGTGGTTTCTCGTTTCAGGTCTATGCCATTCTTATGCTCCAGCTGTCTGTCACGGTCAGCATTGTGGCTCTCTTCACCTTCTGGTAGGTCTCTGGAGTTAGCAACAATCCTCAGCTCTGATGTCTTACTTGTGCACTTGGGTATCTTTTCCTCAAGTATCGGTCACTCAGGTCCTTGAGTATCTTTCACTTGGTCATTATCAGTGACTCGGGTACCTGGATAACTTTTCCTTGAGTGCTGTCTGTCACTCAGGTACCTGGGTAGCTTGCCCTTGGATGTTATCCATCACTCAGGTACCTGGAATTTTTTCCCGTGGGTATTAACTGGCATTGATACCTGTGTATCATTCCATTGAGCATTATCTGTCACTCTGATACCTGGATATCTTTCCCTGGGGCATTATCAAGTCAGCCCCAGATATGTGGGTATCTTTCCCTTGGGGAGTAGCTTATCTATACTCAAGTAAGCAGGTATCAGGCTCCCTGTAGCTCCGATAACTTAGTGTTTTGGGTGCACATAGATCAAATTACATTTAGGATTAATAATAGATCACCCATCACTTGAAGAAGTTCAGCGACTTGTCTAAGAAGCCGGCAGCCCTTTCCCTCCAGCAGGCTTGGCTGCATAATTGAGAACAGCGGGGTGTCTATAGCTCGCTCCTTTCGAAAAAAATAGTTCATAGTTAATATGCATATTTGGGGAGAGCCCTGGATTCCGAGTCAGGTCTCCTGGGTTCTAATATTGACTTCAGAAGGGAGCGTGCAGCCTCCTGGGAATCAGTCTCCCTGGCTTCTAATTCTAGCTTTGCCACTGACTGTGGGATCTTGGGCAAATCTCCTCCCCTCTTTATGCCTCAGTTTCCTCATCAATAAAATGGGGATCATGACACCGGCCTACCTCCCACGGGTGTGTGTGATGTTTCTGTAACTAGTTTGTATAGGAAAGTGCTTTGATGACAGGTTATTATCATGAACATCACTGCAGATATCATAGAATCATAGACGATTAGGGTTGGAAGAGACCTCAGGAGGTCATCTAGTCCAATCCCCTGCTCAAAGCAGGCCCATTGAGCGAGGCAGTGTACACACACACATAGTAAAAGACAGTCCTTGCTCCAAATAGCCGACAATCTAAATGGAGAACGCACAAAGAAAGGATTATTAGACCCTGTGTACAGATTAAGTGACTCACACAAGGTCCCACAGGAAAGCGATGAGGGAGGTGGGAACTGAACCTGTTCTTTATGTACCTTAAGCTAGTGCCTCCTCCACAAGATTGGCCTTCCTATTGAACAGTTTTGTTTATTTCCAATCAGTTAAACCTCAGCAAGTAGGAAGAATGGCCCAGTGGTTGGGGCGCTGATGTGGGAGACCCAGGTTCAACTCCTGCCTCTGCTATGAACTTCCTGTGTAACCTTGGGCAAGTCACTTAGCCTCTTAAATGCCTCAATTTCCCACCTGCAAACTGGGAGTCCCAGAGAAGACATGGGCATTGCCAGGATACCATCACCCATGGAAATGATGCCCCTACGCCTACATCAGTCATAGATTCCAAGGCCAGAAGTGATCATTTAGTCTGGTTTCCTGTATAACACCGGCCATAGAAATTCCCCAGAACAGTTCTGAGAGCCTATCCTGAGATATAGACATACAGAATCGGCAGCATAGATGCTTCTAAACTAGTCATGTTGCTAGTGCTTATGCCCACACGTGCATGTATAACCCATTGGTGAGCGCGTGGTACAGGTCCCGCTCTGTACTGAACCACAGAGGGGAGGAGCTATGGGAGCTTGGTCCTATAGCAGCTCCGGCTTTTAGCTCTGGAGTTCTGGGTTGAGTCTCTGGTGTGTCTGCCAAGATGGCGGCCATCACCCGCATGCCACTCTATACCCACTACGCACTTCCTTGGGAATACGTTTAGCCAACAGTCTGTGAAGTGATTGCTGTTCCGTGTCCTGTGAATGACCCTCCCTCTCCCTTTTCTTTCTCTCTCTCCTGCAGTGAGCCAGTCAAAGGTTACGTCCAGTCCAACCCAGCCTGGTACTGGGCTTCCTAGTAAGTATCTAATGCCTTTTCCCATTCTTAAATGGTGGAGCAGATTGTGTACGGTTGAATGTATTTGGAGGCACTTTTAGAGCACGCTGCTGCATCGGAACACCTGCCCCCACGCGCAGGAGAGGAAATTCACCTTTGAGACGAGAAACAAACATGAGCCTGTGGAAAACAAGACGTGTACAACGGAAACCTCAGTGTAACCTTAGCTAGAGTGTTTGCTACTGTGCTGAGATGAATGCAAACAAAACACTTAACGCTATCAAATGTACTGCAGGGCACTTTAAACAAAATATTGTTAAGGTCCCACCCGGCAGCCGGTTTCGAAATATCACCTTGTGTTGTTGAATTCAGTAGAAGTCAGAGTTGAGAGGATTTTCCAAGCTGCAGGGTGAAATGTTCAAATGCGCCCAAGTGGCTTAGAAGCCTGACTCCCATTGACTTGAGGTCCTAAGTCTCTTAGGCACTATAGAAAAGTTTACTCATAATCTATCACTTTTTAAATTGATGAGAAAGACCAGGTGGCAAAATTCCACTGTGCCTGCACAAACAGGAGGTCAGATAGATGTTCACAATGGTTCCTTCTGGCCTTAGAATCTATGAATCTGTGAAGCCCCTCCAACTTAAATGCTCATAGCTTGAAAATTACTGTACCAATTTTCTTTATTATTATCAATAATAATAATAACATAACAATAACAACAATAATATTTTTTATTGTGGTAGCCCCTAAGAGCCCACTCATGGACTAGGACCCCATTGTGCTAGGCACTGTAAAAATGCAGAACAAAACAATGGACCCTGCCCCCAAAGAATTTACAATCAAATTATAAGGCAAGACACAACAGCTGATTACAGACAGACAAGGGAGCACAAGAAAACAAGAAAACGATATTGGTCAGCATGCTGAGCAGAGGCCTCAGCAATCCAGCTGCTTCACTGTTGTCAAATTTTCTTCAAACTTGGCCAGCTTGCTTAAATCTCAGTGAGATCTACAAAACCAGCCAAGTTTGATATATCTGCTTTTATCCAGTATCGTGTTATCTCTGTGAAAAATTGGCACTTAGAACGGGTGCATTATGTTCATGCACTCAAAAGCAGCTGCACTGATGTGATTCGGACTATATAAAAGAAAATTCACCTCTGAGCTGAGACCAAGCATGGAAAAAATCAGCCCAAGGGGAATTAGCTTGACAAAGTTATGAGCAATGGTAAAAGAGGGTTAGAATGGAAGCTGAACTCAACCTTGACCACTAAGGATGTATCTACACTGCAGCTGGGGTGTGTGACTTGCAGCTTGTGGAGACATACCCACAACTAGCTTTAATCTAGCTAGTTTAGGTACCAATAGTGTTATGTACACATCATACACACAGAGAAATTAGATAAAAACATAAATACTCTTGTTGGAAGGTTGCAACATAACATTGCTTTATTTCTTAGCATTCAGAACGATAACACATAAGAACCCAAAACAGAGAGGGAGAAAACAGGCTGCTCCCTGACGCAGAGAGGCACAACTCACCCCATCTTACTATAATCTGTCTGCAAACTGACTGCTGGTGCTCCCAGATGCTTCACTACAAAGCCTCCTAGCCTGCATGCAAGCCCAAGAGAAGTTCCATCCCCCCACTCTTAGGCCTGGTCTACACTAGGCTTTTATGTCGAATTTAGCGCCGTTATATCGAATTAACCCTGCACCCGTCCACACCACGAAGCCATTTAGTTCGACATAGAGCCCTCCTTAAATCGATTTCTGTAATCCTCCACAACGAGAGGAGTAGCGCTAAATTCGAAATGGCCATATCGAATTAGGCTAGGTGTGGATGGAAATCGACGGTAATAGCTCCGGGAGCTATCCCACAGTGCACCACTCTGTTGACGCTCTGGACAGCAGTCCGAGCTCGGATGCTCTGACCAGCCACACCCCGGGAAAATTTGAATTCCTTTTCCTGTCTGGGCAGTTTGAAGCGCAGTTTCTGTTTGGACACCGTGGCGAGCTCAGCAGCAGTGGCAGCAGTGGCAACGATGCAGAGCTCTCCAGCAGAGATGGCCGTGCAATCCAATAGAAAGAGGGCCCCAGCATGGACGGATCGGGAAGTCTTGGATCTCATCGCTGTGTGGGGAGATGAGTCCGTGCTTTCCGAGCTGCGCTCCAAAAGACGGAATGCAAAGATCTATGAGAAGATCTCTAAAGCCATGGCAGAGAGAGGCTACAGCCGGGATGCAACGCAGTGCCGCGTGAAAATCAAGGAGCTGAGACAAGGCTACCAGAAGACCAAAGAGGCAAACGGACGCTCCGGATCCCAGCCTCACACATCCCGTTTCTACGAGGCACTGCATTCCATCCTAGGTGCGGCCGCCACCACTACCCCACCCCTGACCGTGGACTCTGAGGATGGGATATTGTCCGCGGCCGGTTCCTCAGCGGACGGGGAAGAGGAGGAAGGAGATGAGGAGGACGAGGCAGTAGACAGCGCTTACAACGCTGATTTGCCCGACAGCCAGGAGCTCTTCATCACCCTGACAGAGATCCCCTACCAACCCTCCCCAGCCGTTACCCCAGACACAGATTCAGGGGAAGGATCAAGCAGTAAGTGTTTTAAATATCCAAACATTTATTTACAACATAACTGGCATATTTAAAATATTAACAGTAGCTAAAGTGCTTTAAAACATGTAAACATTTATTTGCAACAAAACAGGAAGATTGAAAATATTAACAGTGGGTAAAGTGCTTAAAAACATGTAAACAGGAAAGTCAAACAAAAGGGGAATCAGTGCAAAGTGTATCATGATTACTCCGTCTTTGGGCGCCTCAATATATAGTCCGAACCATTTTAAAAAAATCTCACAATGTCCGCTTCATGATTATAGTGCCCAAAACCCTGCAGTCATTTGTCCCTCCAAGGGCACCTAAGCCAAGAACTGGTCAATGTAACCGGGGATCGAGGCGACATCCTCCGGGGAGAACTCCTCATACACCTCCTGCAGGTGTTTTTCAAGCCTCATCAGCAGGTTCCTGGGCAGGGACAGCTTATTAGGCCCCCCGTGGTAGGACACGTTTCCCTGCCACAACGCCAGCAGGTACTCCGGGATCATGGCCTTGCACAGCAGTGCAGCAAATGGCCCCGGTTTCTGCAGGCTGTCCCGGAGCATCTTCTCCTTCTGGCTCTCGGAGACCTTCAGGAGGGTGATGTCAGGCATGACTCCCTGCTGTGAATTAGGTAGGGGAAAGTTAGTATTGGGACTGCTTGCCCGTCCCTTTACAGAACTGCAACCGCCGGTTTACAGCCACGCGGTTTACAGCCGCGAGGGGCTGGGACAGGGCCAGAGTTCATGCTTGCAGGATTGCTGCCAGCAGAGACTCGCATTGCTTTCTATGTGAAAGGAGGCCAGTGCCACTCTTAAAGTTTTAAGCGGCCACAAGTCTACGGCTTACCATGTTTGCCATCTAGACAAAGTCCGGTGTCCTGCCCTGCTCCTCAGCTCGCCACAGCAAGACCGCAGGCACTGTAGGCGAGGGCCGAAAATTCGACCTTGTCCTCAGTGCGCGTGTGATAGGTGCTCTGCATGGTCTTGTTCACAGAGAAAGACTATGTTCTCTGTTCACAGATACATTGCTCTGTCTCAGGAATTCACTCCCTTTTTCCAATTCCCACAGCCACATCTGCCCAGAGGCTAGCGCACATTAGGAGGAGGAAGAAGAGGACACGGGAAGACATGTTTGCTGAACTAATGGAATGCTCCCGAGCACAGGCAGCCCAGCAGACACAGTGGAGGGAGAACTTGTCCCAAATGCACCGGGCAAACATGGAACGGGAGGAGAGGTGGCGACAGGAGGACAGGCAGGCTACTCAAACGCTGCTTGGACTAATGAGGGAGCAAACGGACACGCTCCGCCGCCTTGTGGATGTTCTGCAGGACCGGAGGCAGGAGGAGAGAGCCCCGCTGCAGTCTCTCTGTAACTGCCCTGCCCCGCCACCAAGTCCCATACCCCCCTCACCCAAAGTCCAAACACGGAGGGGTGGAAGGGGCCGGGAAAAATTTCACTCCACCCCTGCGGACTGCTCTACCACTAGAAGGCTCTCATTCCCCAAAATTTGAAAAGTCCTTTCCTACCCGCCTCACACAAGACCCCGTCCAAGTTTCACCCCCCCGTTCCATGTGCGGTTGTTAATAAAGAATACGTTTCTGTTCATTTCTGTTTCCATCCTCTTCTTTTGGAGGGGAGTCTGTCTGGAGGGGGGGGAAGGGCCTTGGTCATTGGACAGGACAGTCACCTTTAGCAGGGGGCAGGTGCAGCAGCAGGGCACATATACAGTGCAGTGACTAGTTATCCTGGTCAGTCTGGGAGGTGGTTTTCATGTTCTGTGTGGTGGGGGCGGTGGTGTTGCTCTGTGACTTGGTGGCGGGGGAGGGCAGTTACAGATCTTATGCAGCGGTCCTTACCCTGGATCACAGAGCCGCGCAGCAGGGGATCTGTAACCCTCCTCCCCCTGCAAGACAGTCACATAGCCGACACATACACGCAGTCCCGGCCAGGAGGGCTGGCAGGCTCCGTTGAAACAACCAGTCCACCATCGCGGAGCCTGTCATTCCTGGAGTTTAGAAGCATCATTTGCATCACAACCCTAAACCCGCTCCCCGCCACAGTCTGCGTCCCAGGTTTAAAACATTCCCGTGAAAACAGTAATAAAGACAACGGTGTCCATGAACAAAACAGAACAGATTTTATTTTTTGGGAAGGGGGTGAAGGGGGTATGTAATTGGAGAGGATAGTCGACGGCAACTGGGTAAAGAAACGGGGGCAAGTTCAGCTTCTGTGTCCACAAACTTAAAAGTCAATGGGTACCCTGCTCAGCCTTGAAACTGGCTTTCAAAGCCTCCCGGATGCACAGCGCGTCCCGCTGGGCTCTTCTAATCGCCCGGCTGTCTGGCTGGGCGTAATCAGCAGCCAGGCTATTTGCCTCAACCTCCCACCCCGCCATAAAGGTCTCCCCCTTGCTCTCACACAGATTGTGGAGCACACAGCAAGCTGCAATAACGATGGGGATATTGGTTTCGCTGAGATCACAGCGAGTGAGTAAGCTTCTCCATCTCCCCTTGAGACGGCCAAAAGCACACTCCACTACCATTCTGCACTTGCTCAGCCGGTAGTTGAACAGTTCTTTTTCTGTGTCCAGGGCGCCAGTATAGGGCTTCATGAGCCAGGGCATTAGCGGGTAGGCTGGGTCCCCGAGGATCACTGTAGGCATCTCCACATCCCCAACAGTTATCTTGTGGTCCGGGAAGTAAATACCTTCCTGCAGCCGTCTAAACAGACCAGAGTTCCTGAACACGCGAGCGTCATGAACCTTGCCCGGCCATCCGACGTAGATGTTTGTAAACCGTCCCCGATGGTCCACCAGTGCTTGCAGCACCATTGAAAAGTACCCCTTTCTATTGATGTACTGGCTGGCCTGGTGGCCCGGTCCCAGGATAGGGATGTGAGTCCCATCTATAGCCCCACCGCAGTTTGGGAATCCCATCGCAGCGAAGCCATCTATGATGGCCTGCGCGTTTCCCAGGGTCACTACCTTTGACAGCAGTACCTTGACGATTGCCTTGGCTACTTGCATGACAACAACCCCCACGGTAGATTTGCCCACGCCAAAGTGGTTCGCGACTGACCGGTAGCTGTCCGGCGTTGCAAGCTTCCAGAGGGCTATGGCCACTCGCTTCTGGACAGTCAGGGCTGCTCGCATGCGGGTGTCCTTGCGCTTCAGGGCAGGGGACAGCAACTCACAAAGTTCCAGGAAAGTCCCCTTCCGCATGCGAAAGTTTCGCAGCCACTGGGATTCATCCCAGACCTGAAGCACTATGCGGTCCCACCAGTCCGTGCTTGTTTCCCGGGCCCAGAATCGCCGTTCAACAAAATCCACATGCCCCATTGCAAACGTGATGTCCTCGGCGCTGGGTGTCGTGGTTTCTGACAGCTCTGTGCTACTCTCCGACTTCAGGCCCTCACTCCGCTGCCGTAGCCTCCTCGCCTGATTTCTCTGCATCTGCCTCTGGGAAAGGTGTATGATAAGGTGCGAGGCGTTGAGAACGGCCACAACTGCAGCGATGGTCGCAGCGGGATCCATGATCGCAGTGCTGTGGCGTCCGCGCTGTCACTGATCAAAAAGTGCGCGAACTGATTTCCCGCCGGCGCTTTCAGGGAGGGAGGCAGGGCGGTAGTGACTGACGGATGACGACAGTTACCCAAAAGCACCCTCGCCACAATTTTTTACCCAGAAGCCATTGGGGGCTCGACCCAGAATTCCACTGGGCAGCGGGGACTGCGGGAACTGTGGGATAGCTGCCCACAGTGCACTGCTTCCAATGTCGACGCTTTCCCTGGTAGTGTGGACTGACAAAGTCGAATTACTGTCCTTAGTGTAGACACACACGTTCGACTTTCTAATATCGATTGCACATATTCGATTTAACTAAAATCGAACTACTCTCGTAGTGTAGACATACCCTTAAATGTATCGCTTGCAATTCCAACACAGTGCTCATTACACCACAAGTAGCCGCAAGGGCGCGGTGGTGTGGGCTTCAGCTTGGGCAGCACAAGACCCCCCTGGCTATGTACTCAATTGTGCGGCCCACATGTCCTCACTGCTATTTTCAGTGAGCCAGTTAGGTCAAGCTAGCGTGGGTATGTCTACATGAGCTGCAAAATCACATCCCTGGCCGCTTACGTGTGCTTTGCCTGTTGCAATATTTGGGCCAGATCCTCAGCTGGTGTAAAGGAAAGTCAAAGCTGCGCAGATTTATACCAGCTGAGGTCTATCTGTCGGTCAGCCATTAAAGAATGCAACAAGTATAAAGGAGGCGCTGAAAAGTACGTATGAGTCTGGATTGGAATGCACTGGATTCGAGCTCAGATCCCACCCGTTGGGCATGCTGACCAGTCATCAGGCCTGAATAATCATTGAGAATGTCTCTTTTTTAGCGGAGGTGTTAAAAATATTTGCCCAGGCAGCATTTCCTGGGTCCTCTGCAAGGTTAGTGTCTGCATCCTGGCAGTTAATTAAGCAGGTGGCGTGTGAGATGCAAATGGCCATGAACAGGCCACGCTGAACCTGTTTCTTGTTAGTTCACACCCAAAACCCAGAGGTGAGAAACTAGCTTAGAGAAAGTTGGCGAAAGACCCAAAATAGCAGCCGGAGGAGGAAGCTGGTGATGATGCAGCGTTCATGCCCTTACAGGATAACACGTTCTCTTCAGCACTGGGAGCAAGGTTTGGTAGATCTGAGAAAGCCCCTTTTGAGACGTGTGGATTCAGATCCTGCTTCTAATTAGGACCCATACTTGTTATCAAGGCAGGTTCCCCAGATATCTCACCAGCTGCCTTTCCATCTCCAGACCTCCTTGTTTGTCCATATTCTTCCCTCGCAGTGCAGGGAACGTGTCTGATGCCAGTCAGTGTTCTTTTGCAGCCCCTACTTTGGGGAAGGGATCCTGGATGATGGGATTTCTCTCTTTCCTTTCCTTCCCATCCATCCACTCGACTTATCTATTCTTTCTTTTCTTCCTTCCTTCCATCCACCCACACATCATGTCTCTCCGCTATCCATTCTATTGATCCTGTTGCTTTATTTATTCCCTCTGGGCCTGATTCCCATATACACTAAGACCCCGTTACACCGCTCTGGCGGTGGAAAGGGACTTTACATTGGTGTGACTGTAATGTCCACCCACTTAAAGGTCCCTTTATACTGCCAGAGAGGCAGAATGATGCCTTAGGGTAATGAGAATCAGGCCCTCTCTCTCTCTTTCTCTCCATCTGTGGGAAGCCTCCTTCCACTCTTCCATGATTATTCCAGTCCCCAGCACTTTCTGTGGCTTCCTCCTGCAGGAGCAGAGCACAGATCTATCAACGGCGCATTGATCAGGGACTGTGAGGTTTGCCTCCCCGTTCGTGTTCCTTATTCATTAGACACATGAGCCACCAGTTCTCTGATTACCATCAATGCCTTTGGAACCTGCCTTCTCACCTACTGCCGGGCTGCCTCAGGCACTAGGGGTTATCGGTTTATCGTTACAGGATAACTGTCGACCCTGTGGAAAAACACAGGGCCGTGTGATGCTCTGGAGAGGGATGGAGGATCCCTTCATTGCTGGGAGCAGGTCAACTCTCTGGAGCTGCTCAAGGGTGGAGATGGTCACCTCTCTGGAGATAGTCAATTCTGGACATGGTCAACTCTCTGGAGATGGTCAACTCTGGAGATGGTCGACTCTCTGGCAATTTGCCTGCTTGGTTTGTGGACCAGTTTAATAGGTTTTGGGCTGTGTGGGGTATTCTCCCCTCGGATTCCTTTATTATTATTACTTATTTATGTATTATTGTAAAGGAAGGATAGTCTGGTGGTTGGGGCACTAACCTGGGATTCAGGAGACCTGGGGTTGAGTTCTTGCCCTGCTACAGACTTCCCGTGTGACCTTGAGCATGTCACATAGGCCTAGATCCTCAACGGTATTTAAGTGCCTAACTCCAGGTGCCCAAATATACCTTTGAGGATCTGGGCCTTCCTCCCTCTGAGTCCCAGTTCCCCTTCTGTAAAATAGGGGTTGCACTTGGACACTAGGATAATGGGTGCCAGACAAATACCATCTACACTGCAAAAAAAAACCTCCGGTGCTGAGTCTCGGAGCTCAAGTCAACTGACTAAGGCTCTCCCTCCGGGACTAAAATAGCAATCTAGACATTCGGGCTCAGGCTGGAGCCTGGACTCTGAGACCCACCCCTCTTGCCGGGTTTCGGAGCCCGGGCTCCAGCCCAAGCAGGAATGTTCACACTGCTAGTTTTAGCCCCGTAGCATGGGTCGAGTCAGCTGACCTGGGCTATGAGACGTGCTGCCGTGGCGCTCTTTCTGCAGTGTAGACGTACCCTAAGAATCCGTCTTAAACCTCCTCCTGTCTCCGATCTGGATCTGGATGGTAAAGCCATTCCCCAGGGTGTTCTAAGGGAGTTCGGCTGTGTAGCACCCTGGTGCGTCAGCAGCAAAACGCAGCAGGAACAATCAAGCCCGAGAGTGCTTCATTTCCCATGTCAGCCGCATTCAGCGCCAGGTTCTTCCTCCGTCACCCATCCTTTGTCTCTTTCTTCTTTCTCACAGTGCCGTGTTCTTTGTGACATACTTGATCCTGGCTTGCTGCTCCGGACCCAGGTAAAATACTTCCTTCTGCTTTAAACAACCCACTGAACTGACGTACTAGTGCTTTCCTATCACGGCTCAAATCCCGTATGTTCCTGACTCATGGGCTGTAGCACACGGTATCCATACCGAAGTTGTATCTCCGAGCAGACGCAGCCCGGATGCTGCATTGTCTGTAGCAGAGGGGTTGCAGTCGTGTCTCAGTGCTGTGCTATAGCAGAGGTAATGCAGTTATGTCTCCTTGCCCGAGATTCATGGGGCCATGTGCTCTTAGGCAGCAGACATGATGCAGTTGTGTGTTGGTGCACGGGGCAGTTGTGTGTTGGTGCACGGAGCGGTTGTGTGCTGACGCACGGAGCAGTTGCAAGTGGCTGCATCAGAGTTGCAACGTGGTAGGAAAAGTCTAAGTTGTATTGTAACTGTAATAGCAGAGGTGATGCTGTTGTATCTCGGTGATGCCCAGCCGTAGATGCTGTTTATTATTATACGGTGAAAACGCTGCCGTCTTGTCCCAGAGCTGGAGATTCCTGGTTGCTTCGCTGTAATATAGCGGATCCATTTGTGTCGCAACGTAGAAGTCCCCTGGGCACAGCGCTATAGTTACCCAGCAGAATTAACGTTGCGTTGCCTCACCGGCATGTGCCGCACAGATAATTAATTATGTAATTCACATTAGGCAACGCATTATGCAACACCTTTAAACCACTCTGCTCTTTGGATCGTGTTGCTGACTGACTCTTTTCACGTCACTTGTAGGAGGTATTTTCCATGGAACCTGATCCTCTTGAGTATCTTTGTAAGTAACTTACCGGCACGGTGACTGACCTGCCCTTTGGAGTGTCGTCAATTTCATAGCGATTAAGGAGTCCAGAAGGGACCATTGTGATCATCTGGTTAACGCAGGCCGTAGAGATTGGTCCAGTAATTGCTACCTTAAACCCAATCCCTGCTGGTGGAACTAGAGCCAGATAAATTGAGATGAAGCGGTACCCTGTAAAAACAACAACAACAAAATTAGGAGGAGGCAGGCCCAGTGGGGCAGAGGGGTATCTGGGTCCCATGCAGCAATGTGGAACTAGGGAAGTATCATTCTTAGCCCTACCCATTGGGATGTGCCCTATTAAACCCCTCTTGTGGGCTTTACCCTTTGAAGGTTAGCATCCATCATCCAGAAACAGTCTCCATTGGGGGCACCTGTTAAAGAGGTTTCGCTGCCATCTTGCTTACGCTGGGTGCCACAACTGGAGGAATTGAAAGACGTCTACAATAAATGGGTGCCTGTCTCTGGACGGAGCCAAGCTTCTGCTGCCCCTCTGTGACTCCTAAGTGGTCCACGTAGTTAGGGTTGCCAACATGGTAATATTTAAAAACTGGACACTCCAGCAGGAGTGCTGGAACCTCCCTTGCCCCGCCTCTTCCTCCTGAGGCCCCACTCCTGCCCCGCCTCTTCCCCCCCAAAGCCCTGCCCATGCCCCACCTCTTCCACTGAGCCCCCGTCCTTGCCCTGCCTCTTCCCCTGAGGCCCCACTAGGGTGACCAGATGTCCCAATTTTATAAGAACAGTCCCAATTTTGGGGTCTTTTTCTTATATAGGCTCCTATTACCCTCCACCCCCATCCCGATTTTTCACACTTGCTGTCTGGTCACCCTAGGCCCCACCCCCGTCCACTCCTCTTCCCCCCTCCCCCAGTCACTCGCTGCTTTTCCCTTCCCACCCACCCCTTCCCGGGTCAGGAGGGTAGCCTACAGAGTCGGGGTTGGGAGCTGCAGCCACCCAACGAAGGCAGGAGGTGGCCCTGGCTGGAGCAGGTGATGACCCGGCACCTCTCCCGCTCGCAGTAACTGGACTTTGGGTGTCCGGTCAATAGATCTGACCGGACACTGTCAGGTCCCCTTTTCAACCTGACTTTCCAGTTGAAAACCAGGCACCCAGCCGCCCTACATGTAGCCTCACCACTGGGATAGGCCTGGAGGAAGCCTACACCCTTAGTGGCCAAGGGAACTGGGAAGCCTTCTGCCTTCACCCCCCCTGCCTCCATGAAGGACAATTATGGGACAGCTCTGAGTAATTATTCGTGGAGTAACTAAGCACATACCCCAACACTAATGCTTTCTCTTTCTCCCCCCGACCCCTAGACTCTCTCCATGTCCTATCTCACTGGAATGCTCTCCAGGTAGGTCAATCAGTTGGGCATCAGATTTCTTTTCCTTAGTTTGGCTCCACGTCCCACCTCTTCTCTGCAGCTCCCTTCCTTGGCTTCCCACGTTAGAATTATCTGAGCAACGCTGGCCCTTTGCTCCTGCTAAAATAGCCAAGCAAAACCTGACCCTTCCTTTGACATCAGCTGCGACCTCCAGTGGAGGCCGGTGTGAACTCCATGTGTTTTGCCAACAGCTGGCTGTGGGGAAGCTCAGATCAACTCCAGCCCCAGAGAGAGCCCGCCCGCCACCACGCGTCATTGCAGGGGCATGGGCTTTTGGGGAGTCCACTGCCACTTCTGTCGCGGCATCTCCAAGCAGGAGGTGCTGTAGGGAGCGGGGCAGGAAAGCTGGCTGTGGGGTGGCTCAGGGCTCTGCCATTCCCATCCTCTCCCAGCCGCTGTGTAGGGAGCAGAAGCAGTGTCTAGGGGGCAGTCCCACCTCTCTTAGTGCAAAGCACAGAAGGAATATTAACAGATCCAGGCTTCTGCCGGCCAAAGAGTGATAGAGGGAAGCAAATTGCAGGCTTGAGGCTGGCCTTGCCAGCAATTTTCTTTCATCTATAGCAGAAGGAGAATCCACACATCAGTCATTTCTTAGGCTTTTCCATACCTATCTAGCCAAGAACCCCCACTGTCTAGCCATATGGGAAGTGAAGGGTAATCTCAACCCCTGATGCTTGTTTGCCTGACCCTAGCATCCATGCTTTATCTGCCTACCTCTGCTAAGCCCCTGGAGCTCCTAATTGTCTCTCTCCTTCCATCCATTTGTGGGATCTAATTAGAAATGTGGTTTCCATGTTCCTTTTGCAGCTATTACAACACCACGTCGGTTCTCTTGTGCCTGGGGATCACAGCCCTGGTGTGTCTTTCCGTCACCATCTTCAGCTTCCAGACCAAGGTTGGTGTTGATTTAGTTGGTGTTGGTAGATTTAGTTGGGGTTGGCCCTGCTTTGAGCAGGGGGTTGGACTAGATGACCTCCTGAGGTCTCTTCCAACCCTGATCTTCTATGATTCTAAGGTGAGACTATCCCAGCATGTAGGGCAGGGGGGCACGGGATGCATCTCAGAGCGGGGAGGGAGATCTTGATAGGGAAAGAGGAGCTGACACTCATGCAGCAAATGGTTTGGCCAGGAAGTATGGATCTGGGAAAGCAGCTAAAGGCCGGGGGAGGGGGGACAGGTGGGGTGCAGGAGGGAATCTCTGACAGGGATGGGGGTTGCAGTATGGGTGCGATATGGGTCCTGGGGAGTCTTGGATTTTGGGTGCAGTGGGATGACAATGCTGAGGTGGATAAGGATTGGATATAGGTGGTGAATAAGCTGTATAATAATGATAGGATTTGGAGTTATAAGGTCCAGAGTGTGATGGGTGCTAGGCTACAGAATTTCGGGTGTAGGTGGGGTATGTTGAGTCCTGGTCTATAAAGTTAAGGGTACAGGATTTGGGGTAGGATGAGTGCTGGGGTAGAGGGTTTGGGGTATAGGTGTGGTATGAAGGGGGCTGGGTATAGGAGGGCTCTGATGGGTGCTAGGTGTGGGGTATAGGTGGGGTCTGATGGGTGCTGGGTAGCGGGTTTGGGGTTTAGGCGGGGTCTGATGGGTGTTGGGTAGGGGGGTTGGGGTATAGGTGTGACATGAAGGGTGCTGTGTATAGGTGGGGGTCTGATGGATGTATGATCTAGGTGGGGTCTGATGGGTACTGGGTATGGGGTTTGGGGTCTAGGCGGGGTCTAATGGTTGCTGGGTATGAGGTTTGGGGTATAGATAGGGTCTGATGGGTGCCAGGTTTGGGGTCTAGGCGGGGTCTGATGGGTGCTGGGTATGGGGTTTGGG
>NW_020665187.1:3455390-3479707 GCF_002925995.2 Terrapene triunguis | reverse complement strand
GATGGGTGCTGGGTATGGGGTATAGGCGTGGTCGATGGGTGCTGGGTATGGGATTGGGGAATAGATAGGGTATGATGGATGCCAGGTTTGGGGTCTAGGCGGGGTCTGATGGGTGCTGGGTATCGGGTATAGGCGTGGTCGATGGGTGCTGGGTATGGGATTTGGGATATAGGTGGGCTAGTGACTGACAGGGCGACGTGTGTGATGCTGGGTGAGTGGCTGAGCAGGGGGCACAAAGGAGCCAACACCTCATCACTGAGTCCCGTGCGCCTTGCCCACCGCCAGCGCGCCGAGCCAATAAAACCAACGGCCCCTTTTTACCTCCACAGTTTGACTTCACCTCCTGCCAGGGCGTCCTCTTCGTCATGCTCATGGTGCTGCTCTTCAGCGGGATCATCCTGGCCGTTCTCCTCCCCTTCCAATACGTAAGTGACCTCTTCTCTCTGCAGATCCCAGGTCGCTCCCATGGTGCCGCCTCTGCAGGGAGGATGTTCTTGTGCACGGGATCAGATGGGGATGGCCCGTGGTGCAAACCACGATGCAGCCTGATTCCTAGCTGGCAGGGGCAACCTCTCTTATTTGGGCCTGGGGGTTCAAGGCGGGTAAGGACCTCCCTCCCCACTTTGGCTGCTTCCTTGTCCTTCCAAACACCGGGCTAAGCTCATCCCTTGGAATAATTTGGATGCATCTCCCGCTGGAATCAACAGGTTCTGATCTCAGTTACAGCGGTGTCAGCCCAATGGTGTCCCAGTGGATTGACACCAACGTAACCCAGATCAGAGTGACTCCGGGGGTACGTATGTGATCTGAGCAGCATTGCCTCTGGATGGAGCGAATATTTCCCTCTAGCTGCCCGTAAGTGGGTGTGTCCCTCTAGCTACCCATCAGTGTGTACCTAGGTGCCGACTCCGTGTGTGCTCCGGGGCTGGAGCACCCACACAAAAAAAATAGTGGGTGGTCAGCACCCACTGGCAGCCCCATGGGTCAGCGCCTCCTGCTCCTCCTGCCCACCGGTGCCCCCGCTGAACGGCTCCTCCCCCTCCCTTCCAGCACCTTCCGCCCGCCATGATCAGCTGTTCCGCGGCATGCAGGAGGCACTGGGGGGAGGGGGAGGAGCGCTGGCAGGAAGAGGCGGGGGACTGGGCAGAAAGAGGCGGGGAGAGGTGGGGGCTTGGAGGTAGGGGTGGAGTGGGAGCGGGGTCTGGGGCGGAGCACCCCCGGGATCTTAATAAGTCGGCACCCATGAGTGTGGATGTCACCTATGAGAAGTGTGGGGCATCTGGGCACAGCGAGGCTGGACAAACAAACTGACGGCTCAGGGTGATGAATGGAGACTCTCAGTGAGCCGGAACTCACAGTAATTTGCCCCTTTATCAGCATTTTCCAGCCGCTGTAGAGTTTCCACTGAGGATAAATTGCTGAATGAGAGCTCCCGCGGGGAGGGGGTGGGCGGAAGCAGACACAAAGGCTTGGAGATTGGGGGAGCCGTCACAATCAATCGTGTTAATAATCGTGCCGCCAGGAAGTGCAAACAGCTGAGCCGCCAAACCTCCCGTGGGTCAGAAACAGCTGCCGAGCGGGCGAAGGCAAAGGCAGGGAGTCGCCCGGGGTGTCCTATCAGGGAGCAGCCGAGAGTGAAACAGTCCAACTTCCCACTCCGAAAAGGGCCGGGGGAAGAATTGCTCAGAGCCACTGTCCATTGGTGTGGCTGATTGGTTCAAACCGACTGGGTGTAAGATTGGAAGCTCTGTGGGTCAGGGGTTATTTTATTGTTCTGCGGTTGTCCAGCGCCTAGCCCTGTGGTCTGTGACTTCAATGCATATAACAATAATGAAAATAATTAATAACTCCCTGATGGTCAGTCCTGCAGCGCCCATTTCTCCTCCCCACAGGATCTGCGTAACTCCTCCTGAACTTCATGGAGTGACTCTGGATTTAAAACCAGTGTCACTGAGTAGCAGCGACTTGAACTGCTTTAGGGGGGGAAATCCCACCCCCGCCTTGCTACTGCAGAGTTGAATAAACAGCCAAACCTTTTAAATCCAGGAGCGGAATATCAGCTTAGTGATTGTATTCAGAAAAAGCTAAAGTGCAGGCAGAGATAAGCTCAGGAAATTGCCCCATAGCTTGTTGAATACAAGCCGGGAATTGAAGGAGGTGATAGACAAGCCAGGTGCTCTGGGCAAATGTGGTTAATTGTATCTATCCCCATCCAGGGGGCAGCAGTGTGCCTGAGTGGTGTGCGTACTAGACTGAGTCTCAAGAGACCTAGGTTCTATTCCTGCTACTGGCCTGCTGGGTGATCTTGGGCAAGTCACTTCCCCTCTCTGTGCCTCAGTTTCCCCATCTGTAAAATGGGGATAATGATCCGGCCCTCCTTTGTAAAGTGCTTTGCGATCTACAGTTGAGAAGAGCTAGATTATTATTACACATCTAGTTTTCTAATCTAGTCCCATACACATCTATCTAGCTAATTTTCCTTCCTTTGCACTGAACCAGATTATGTCCTAGGGATTTTGGGGAGTGGCTGCCTGGAATATCTGGAGGTTCAGGTCTCCCCCCACACCCCTAAAATCCCCTGAGCTGAATAAAGCTCCATTCCCTTATGTGTGGATGTCAGACATCAAAGATGGACATGGGGAACTAACTAGAAATGGCCCCAGTGCAGCATTTCAGACCGTCCAATGATGAGCAGTGGCAAGGTCCACATTGAAAACTAACCCTGTTGAAGGGCATCAAGACAGGGATTTTCAAAGTAGCCTAAAAGAGTTAGGCGCCCGATGGGATTGAGGTGCCTAACTCCCTTAGGGTGTGCCTACACTGCAGTTGGAGGTGTGATTGCAGCGTCTATAGACATACCTGAGCTAGCTTTAATCTAGCTAGTGCGCGAATCAATTTCAGTGACGCTGTGGCAGGACAGACTGCAGGGTGGGTGAGCTGAGTACAGACACATGGTCCCAGACTGCCCGGAACCCCATGCAGCCGTGGTTGCACTGGGGCCCGAGCTCGCTGGATTCAAGTTAGTTTGGGTCCGTCTGCGTATGTTGCAATCACTCTTGCGACTGCAGTGCGGACATTTTTGGAAACCCCAGCTCATGTGTTTAGTGTCCCTTTTGGATTAATGCCAGACATCCCTCCTCATTCGGCCCAAACCTCGGCCCTTTGTGCCTTGCCTGGGGGTGGCACTGATCCTAGATTGACACTGGAGTTAACTGATAATGAGATCTGGTCCAACTGAATGAAAGGATTTGTTCCTTCCTGGGAGATTGCGTTGGCTGAAAATGCTGACCTTTGCCCTGGTGGCACCGACGGGAAAGGTACCGGGGGTCCTGCCTCCCATCCTCCTGCTCTAATGACTGCACCACATTCCCCTCCCCGAGCTGGGAAGTGAAACCAGGAGCCCTGGCTCATAAATCAACTGCTCTAACCAGTCCAGCACACCCTGCCCTTAAAGCTTGGACTAGAACCCAGGAGTGGGTTCCCCATTAGCTGCTTTAACCACTGCCCCGTGCTGCCCTCTCAAAACTGGGTGTAGAACCCACCGTTCCTTGCTCCCAGTTACATGCTTTAACCACCTTCCCGTCTCAAAGCTGGGAATGAAAGCCAGGAGTCCTGATGGCCAGTCCGCTGGTCTAACCACTGCACCAGGAGTCCAGAGGCCCAATCAGTGGCTCTGATCCTTGCCCTGTATTCTCCCCTCCCAAAGCAGGGAATAGAACTCAGAAATCCCAATGCTTAGGCCACTGTTCTAGCCACTAAAGCGCTGGCTACTGATTAACGTGTTTGAATAAAACCAGCAATATCCAAGGGCCACATGTGTGTGGCCAGCTCTTGCGGGATTATTGTCACGCTCACCTACCTCACCACCCTCCTGCCATCACCCCTCTGCCACATTTTCTGTCTCTTTCCACTCTGGCGGACGCTTCTGGCGCGCGACGCTGTTCAGGTCCAACAAAGGTGTTTGTTGTTCCCGACCGACATCCTGCTACGGGTGGCTAATGACGGCGATTGATTGCAAAGGGGAGGAGTGCTGGCATCCCAGCCTTTGGCGTCTTGTTCTCCATCCAGGAGCTTTTATTTTGCAATTCTTCGTCGCTGAGTGCTCAACGGACACTGGGAAATGTTGACAAAGGAGGACGTTGCCCGGAGTCTGGCAGCCTCCATTAATCACTTTGGGGCCGCAGTTGTTTACCTGTATCCGACTGGGTCCTATTGGCTGTTCCAGGGCTCCCCAAGCAGTTGGGCACGTTCCGTTAGGCTGGAGACGGCTGCATTCATAGAATCCTAGAATTCATAGAATCCTAGAATATCAGGGTTGGAAGGGACCTCAGGAGGTCATCTAGTCCAACCCCCTGCTCAAAGCAGGACCTAATCCCAACTAAATCATCCCAGCCAGTACCTGACCTTAAAGACCTCTTAGGAAGGAGATTCCACCACCTCTCTAGGTAACCCATTCCAGTGCTTCACCACCCTCCTAGTGAAAAAGTTTTTCCTAATATCCAACCTAAACCTCCCCCACTGCAACTTGAGACCATTGCTCCTTGTTCTGTCATCTGGTATCACTCAGAACAGTCTAGATCCATCCTCTTTGGAACCCCCTTTCAGGTAGTTGAAGGCTGCTATCAAATCCCCCCTCATTCTTCTCTTCTGCAGACTAAACAATCCCAGTTCCCTCAGCCTCTCCTCATAAGTCATGTGCTCCAGCCCCCCAATCATTTTTGTTGCCCTCCGCTGGACTCTTTCCAATTTCTCCACATCCTTCCTGTAGTGTGGGGCCCCAAACTGGACACAGTACTCCCGATGAGGCCTCCCCAATGTCGAATAGAGGGGAATAATCATCTTCGAGCACAGCTGCTTTAAGCAACTGTCCGTACTGGTCTCTGAATGGAACCTGTTCTTTCTTGGAGGCCAAGTGCTTTCGCTCATGACTTGAGGACACGTAGCGACTAAGGCCAGCACTTTCGAAAGGGGCGTCTGATGCGTAGTGTCTCGGTGTGAGATGCAATGGGTCTGCCATTCAGAACGGCAGAGCATTCGCCGTGCCAGCAGATGTCAATGGCAGCCAGGGGCGTGCAGAAAGGGGGAGCAAGCAGGGGCACCCCCAATAATCGTCAAGAGTACAGAACTCCTCCGGCCCTGGGGGGTGGGGGGTAGAGGGGGAGAGTGAGCTCCTGCTGGGGCAGTGGGGGGAGGGGATGGATGAGGGAAGAGCGAGCTCCTTTCAGGCCTGGGGGGTGGGAGAGAGATCCTGCCTCTGAAAGCAAGCCCCGTAGGGTGACCAGATGTCCCGATTTTAAAGGGACAGTCCCGATTTTTGGGTCTTTTTCTTACATAGGCTCTTATTACCCCCCCATCCCTGTCTCGATTTTTCACATTTGCTGTCTGGTCACCCAAAATCCTGATCCATGTGGTCCCTTTTCTAACTGTAAGGCCTAGGGGTGTGTGAGATCATGCCCCTTCTAAAGGGTCGTTGTGATCCTTATGTGGCAGGCTCACGTGCTCAGTGTGATCTGGTGGCTCATGTCCTGGCTCAGGAGACCTCGGTTCTACTCCCATCTCTGCTACTGCCTTGCTGGGATACTGTGGGCCAGTCTCCGTGCCTATGCTGCTTTCCCTAGACTGTGTCCTCCATGGTGTGAGTCAAGCCCTCCCGTCTTGCTGGTTGGGTTTCTTCCTAAAGCTGACTGGTGCATTTGTCTATTTCCTGTAGGTGCCGTGGCTCCATGCCATATATGCCGTGCTGGGTGCGATTGTCTTTACTTTGGTAAGGGGCGCCGAATCCCAAGGAATGGGAGTTTGATTGATTGATTTGGCCGAGTTCAATCAGGGAGCAAATCGCCTGTCCCTTGCAAGGCAAGACGAGCCTGGGGAAGGAGAGGGAGGGGAGTTGTACTGCAGGAGACCTTCCCCTTCAGGAGACCTTCATGTTCAAAGGTGGATGACGAATAGCAATCCATGGGATCATCTGGGCCTAGTCCCTAGTGTGCCTGTGTCTTTATCACCACATCAGGGCTGGGTCTGGCACGGCTGGTGGCCCTGGTTTAAGGCCAGCCACGGTATGGAACAGCGGAGGGAGTGAGGTTCATCGGCAGGGCTGGGAGAGCTTTGGCAGAGCGGTGTGTGTCTCTGGGCGTGAGGCAGTCAGGACCGGGGTGGGGAGGCAGCGAGGGAGAAACCTGCTGGTGACCGAGCAGCCTGGGAGGAACTCTGCGGCGCTCCGTGAAGCAGAGACCTTCAGCGTGGAGAAAGATTTGTTTGGATATTGATTGGGAGTGGGAGGTACAGCGGGGCCTTCGTTACCTCGAAAGGGGATCGAACTTCTAAATGTCCTGGCCAGGGGAGACCCAGACAGAGACAGGCCACTGTGGGGCCAAGGAAGCAGTCACAAGGGGGCGCTGGAGGGAAGGGCCCCGTGCAGTCCTGCATCCTGTCCCAAGGTGAGGCCCATGACGAGGGGCACTGGCAGAGCTGTGGGTGCTGGCAGCCCAAGACTAGAGTAGCAGGGTGTGGCATGGGGGCAGGATTGACATCACGTGGCAGAGCCATGTGTAGAATTTAGGACGGAGACAGCAGGCGGAGGGGGGTGCTCCATTGCAGCCCGGGGGTGTGTGTGCCAGAGCTGTGGGTCCCATGCAGAACTCCCTGCCCCGGCTCCCGAGGCCCCAACACTTTTGGGTCAAAAATACTTGCTGTATTACACCAAAACCAAATGCTGGGCCGGTACATGAGGGAGCTTCCAGGCAGCTTATGCAGCAAGTGTTTCTCCAGAGCGTATTTTAGCCGAGTCGCGTTTGCTGTTCGGAAAGCAGGAAGCACCCGCCAGAGGAGCGTGCGGAGCCTCCCCCAGTGGGGGGTCAGGAGGACACCCGCCTTGGGGCGAGGTGGAGCCCGCTGGGAATAACAGCAGTTGAGCAATTTGTTTAATAGCTAATAAAGTCAGTTATGAAGAACTCGGCTGTTTTACGATCGCCCTGTAAAGTGTGCCCAGGGTTAAATGGAATAGAACTGGCTCGTAAATGTAGACCGTCAGATCCTCAGCGGCTGAAGCCGATGGACCGGGCCTCTATGGCCAATTATTATTTCTGTCCCAGAATCCCTTAGGAGACCCAGACCCCATTGTGCTGGGCATTGCATCTTCACACATGCTGCCCCAAAGAGCACAGTGAAACCAGGGAAGGCGCAGGGACGCGGCGAAGGTTAATAGACAAGACAGACGCAAGGTGGTAGGGGGAATTGGAGGCTCAGAGACCAGCCCACGGTCAGACAGGTTAGCAGCAGAGCCAGCAGTGCCATTCAGGTCCCCTGATTCCCCATCTTCTAGACCGGGCCCCCTCTCTGCGCAGTTTGGCAAAGTCACCCAGTCACCGCGCCGGGAGGGGAAGGGTAGAATTCTTTATAGCTGTAGCGTGACTGCACCTGGAATGTTGCGCTGGGTTCAGGACAGCACGTTACCAGACAGGTATTTGCTCAAGTGGGAGGAAATGCAGAGAAGAACAACAGAAACAATCCTGGGGCTGGGGGAAGGGACTCGCAAGGAAGACTCAGGAGCGCTCCTTGGCCAAGCAGTGGCCAAGACGGGGCTGCGGGGGTGAGACGATGGAAGTCCCTGAAGGTAGTTCTCACCAAGGAATTGCTGGGGGTGGGGTATAACCAGGAGGAATGGGATGAAATTAAGAAAGGAGGTAACTTCAGCATAAGTTGCTTGACCACGAGACCAGTCCGGGTGTGGCGTTATCTCAGTCAACCTGTGGAACTCCTTGCCTGAGGAGGTTGTGAAGGCTAGGACTATAACAGGGTTTAAAAGAGAACTGGATAAATTCATGGAGGTTAAATCCGTTAATGGCTATTAGCCAGGATGGGTAAGGAAGGGTGTCCCTAGCCTCTGTTTGTCAAAGGGTGGAGATGGATGGCAAGAGAGAGATCACTTGATCATTACCTGTTAGGTTCACTCCCTCTGGGGCACCTGGCATTGGCCACTGTCGGTAGACAGGATACTGGGCTGGATGGACCTTTGGTCTGACCAGTACGGCCGTTCTTATGTTCTTATGTTCAAGCATGCGATGCATCGCCTGATCCTCTTTGTGGGTCTGTTTTCCCTCTCTCTCCCCCCAGTTCCTGGCATTCGACACGCAGCTGCTGATGGGGAACCGCCGGTACTCACTGAGCCCGGAGGAATACATCTTCGGAGCCCTCAATATCTACCTGGACATCGTCTACATCTTCTCCTTCTTCCTCCAGCTCTTCGGCTCCAGCCAGGAGTAAGCGCAGTGAGAAAGTGTCTGGCCTCGCTCGGCGAAACAGAAAAATGTTAAAAAAAAACAAAACAAAAAAAAGAGGGGGGGAAAATATAGCCAACCTTTCTGGTCCCTTTGCCAGCTCCATTCCATCTACTGAGCAACCCCCCTGGTTCCTTCTGCAGCTTGTACATATGCTGTTAACCCTTTGTGACCCAGAAAGCAAACTGGGGTGGAAATGCTAGGTTCCCTCCCACCCCCTGAAATCAAACCAGAGCAGGGTCGGTAGTGCCGGCGGGGCAGCAGTCTGGGCTCTCCCATTTGCAAAGGTCACTAGGGTTCCCCATCTGGCTTCGGCACATTATTGCATGTTGGCACGTTACCGTGTGTGCTACTGAGATGCAAAGCCCGGCTGTGAAAGGGAAAAAGGTGGGGGTTGGGAATTTGCTGGGGTTCTGGCAGGAGAACCAGCAGCTGGACAAAAGAAGGGAGTAGGTGAGGGTTCCAGGACTGCCTAGGTATCCACCTTCCTTCCTCTCTCCCGCCTCCATGCACAATCTGAGTCATGTGATTGCAGTAGAGACGCAGCCCAGAAGCGAATGGCGCCTCTTGGCAGTCCCGCTAGCAGTCATCCACCTGGTGCGAGAAGAGCGGCTCTCCATCGGGGAAGCCCCCTAAGAGACATCCCCAGCACCCTCCAGGCCTTCCCGTGTCTCCTTTCTACCAGACCACAAAACTGAGAACACCCTTTCCTCCCATAATGCCTCCCAGGCCAGGCTGATCACTGATGTGGGACTCACTTACCTAGCCAGCTGCCTCAGGGGATGAGTAGACTGGAGCTGTCTAAGGTATGAGCCCCAGGCGGGATTGCATACAGGTGTCAAGGGGTCATGATAACAACCTGCCCTTTCCATATCACTAAATGTGGCGGGAGGGTAGGTCCCAGCTAGATGGGTCCCAGGATGGAAAAGGTTGAGAAGCACCAGCCCATGCAAAGCCAGGATCCCTGTGTCCATGGGGAAGATGGTGAGATTGGACAAAGACCCTAGGGACTCATATGGACTCATTAGTGTCCTACAGTAATGGCTTCGAACTCTAGATGCTCCATCGTGCAGTGCGTCCGGGGTCACCACCACCACAAATGCAGTTGCATTGCTTGGTGAGCATGCCCAGTTTGGAAGGGCAGAGAGGTGTCTGCACCACACCCCGGCGGTACTGCCCGGATGCCCCCTATGCGTGCTCCCCAGCTGCAGATTGGACAGCGGGCGCTGGAGAGGTCTTCTTTCTAACCACTGGAGAGCATCACGTCCACCAGCAGGGTTGGGTGGCATTAATACTGTTGAACAAGATTCCCTGACCCCGCCCTCCTCCATCGCAGCAATGCAGCAGAAGGCTCCTCCTCCTGAGGTGAGTTCTGAGATGCTGAAACTACGGAGTTTGTAAACACTGACGTCACGTGAGTCACCCAAGAACGGGGTGCCAGCTGCAGGCACCCTAAAGGTGGATCTCCATGCAATTGCCAGGCCTGCTACCTGTCAGCTGGCACGAAGCATGAAGAACCAGGTGTTTCTCGCACTACCCTTTGCTGGTGAGCAGATGTTTCCTCACTTCTCCACGGAAGGCACTTAGTACTCAAGGAAAAATAGCTGACCTGCGGCCTGCCGCCAAGGAGGCAGGGTCTGATCAGATCAGCAGGGACAGAACCAAACAAAGGAGGAGCTGTGTCGCAGTTGGACAAAATACCGACATCCCCATTTAAAAAAGTCCATTCCACCAACATGAATGACGTGGCAGAGGAGCTGATCTAGGGTTATCCTGCCCCATTGTTGCACCTTCAGGGGAACCCGATGCCGTTCTGAAGAAGGAAGCTGAGGGCTACACCCAGGGGTACCCAAGAAATACCCACGTCATTTAGTGAGGGCTATCCAGGTGGCATTCCGAGAAACCACTTGGAATAGAGTGCCAGGTCTTAGCGCCCTTGTGCCAGGTTGTAGGACCCTGAGGACAAAAAACAGCTGTCCTGCTGACTCATCCTGGCAGCCAGATCAGGTGGATCCTATTAGCGCCAACCCAGGCTATAAAAGGGATTTTCGAGTGTCTCCCTAAGACAGAAAAAGCACTGGGGTCAGGGACAGAGGCGGTCCTTCAGGGAGCAGTCGCAGAAACAGCAAAACTCAGGAGCAAGCTCCGGTGACACGTTTCTATTTGTTGTTATTGAACTTAACAGTAGAGGGGGCCCTAGGAAAAAGGGTAAGTTTGGGCTCAAGCCTGGGTGTGTGAGGAGAAAAGGGGGAATGCCCATGCTGCTGACACAGAGTAGCACCCTGAGAAATGCCCACTATCCGGATGGATCGCTGAGGACCACCCAAGAACCGCCCAGGCGGGGCTCTCTCTCACAGAACTATCCTGAGCTCATGCTATGAAACGCCAGGTAGTGAAAGCAGCCCCTTTGCTATTCAACTATTCAAGCCCTCGTTTTCAGCCCCCCTGCCCTCCAAGCGGGGCTGCCTTTGGACGCCTCGGAGTGCACCGGTAGCTTTCCATCTTCGCCCTGTTAATATCCCCCATTTGGAAATCAACCGGCTAATTAACTGCAGGGCCCCAGGCTGAGCTAAGATAAAAGGCATTTAACTCTTATTTAAAAGGCGATCCTTCCCCCTGATACGGCCCTTTATCTGAAATCTCCCTGGGGAGACCAGGGCATGTGCGTCAGCGGGTTGCTTCTAGCCATTCCAACCCGCTGGAGGGGGAACCTGTGCCAAACTCTCCATACTGTACATTCCTTCTCCGCTGCTCTCCGGCTTCCCAGGCGTGCACACGCCTTCCACACGTGCCTCGGCCCCACGCTGAGCGAAGCAGAGGAAAGTTACTGTGCACAGGGTTGTAGGAAGTCAATCTCGGGCTCCTTCCCTGCGCCTCTGCTGATCCCCCCCGTGTTCAGAGATAATCCTGCTCTTCCCACACCCCCTTTCCCTTCCGGTTCCTTATTGCCTGATCCAACTGCATCACTTTTGTACGCATTCGGGACACGGCGCGGACACTCAGGCCTGGTCTACACTACGACTTTAATTCGGATTTAGCTGTGTTAATCCGAATTAACCCTTCACCCGTCCACACTACAGAGCCAGTTAATTCGAATTAAAGGGCACTTAAAATCGATTTCTGTACTCCACCTCGACGAGCGGAGTAGCGCCTAAATCGATTTTGTTAATTCGAATTAGGGTTAGTGTGGCCGCACACCACCGAATTACTGTGGTTAAAGTAATGGGGTAGTGTGGCCACACACCACCGAATTAATGTGGTTAAAAACCGAATTAATGTGCTTAGTGTGGCCGCGCACAATCGAATTTATACAACCTGTTTCCCAAATTCGAATTATCTAAATTCGGATTAATCCTGTAGTGTAGACATACCCTCAGAGACCAGGGGGATGGGCGTCTGCGGAAGGCCCCAGCGAGAGGGACTTGGAGATGCTGCAAAGTGCAGCCCCTCTGAACTTCGCAGCGAGAATGGGGGAGAGTTGATGGTGTCGTGGCTTTACACCAGTGGTGGCAGAGAACAGGATTTGGCCCCTCTGGGTTGTATGGCGACATGTCTAGTGTACTCTACATCTGCAAGTGTAGCCATGCGCTTAGTCCTGCCTCGAGTGCAGGGGACTGGACTAGATTTCCAGTTCTATGATTCTATGGCAGTTGGAGGTGTGGTTGGAGCTCGGGTAGGCATACCTCTGCTGGCTTGAATCTAGCTAGCAGGGTTAAAAATAGCAGTTAAGCCACAGCAGGGTGGACCCCGCCATGGGCTAGCAGTGTGAGTACGTACCCTGGGTTCCAGGTGGGCTTGAACAGCCCGTGCCGCTGGGTCATTACCGCTGTTTTTAGCTGTACTCGGTAGTTGAGGGCAGGCCTACCTGCCCCCATTACAGTATAGACTAATGCTGGGTGAGGATCCTGAGAGATCTGCCGGCAGAAAGTGGCAGCTGTTTCCTCAAGTTCTCCTTCTTGGTAATAATACTTAGCACTTAACGTCTTCAAAGCTTTTTACAAACATATTGGCCAAAATCGTCAGTGAGTTTTATGATTCTTATTTGTGTTGCAATAGCTTCTGGAGCCCCGCTCACAGATTAGGACCCTATTGCTCATGGAAGCTTAAGATGCTAAGAGTTTGATTCCCTTGCGTTCTGGGGAGATCAGAACAGCAGAAGAGATCAAGGGCTGGCTGCAGGAGCTTTCCAAGCCGGGCCCCAGTTCACCATGGCCCTGCGTCACGAGTCTTCATTGACACCAGTGCAAAGCGGGCACGAATCACAGGTGTAAACGGTGACATGTGGTGTGGGTTTCGCAGAGAAGCAGGCCTGAATGCTACAAGGTGAAAGGAGACGGCTGGGTTCATACCGGTCCCGGCACAATTTGCTTCCCAACACATTTGCCCTGCCTGTCTCCTTGAGAATGAGTTCTTACAAAAGACAACCCCTAATCCACAGATTCATTTATATATGAAATTCCTATGGCCGTCAAAGGAAGCAAATAGGCTGTTATATATTGTAGCAAATCCACGATCACATTGGCTCTTCCTAGATGTTGCTGCACTGCTCGCAGTGGCCATTTAGAACTTCGCGGCGACCGCAGGGATAGAACATGGATCTTTCTAATCCAAAAGCCCAACCCCCTGGGCTAAGGGAGAATCTCCATTAGCTGCTGGCAGTATAGGACCTATGACACACCGTTGAATTCTGTTTCTATCTCGTAGAGTGCGGTGGTGCACATATATATTAGCTGGGTCAGTGCAATATCTTGCACAGGATACTGCAACCCTTATAACAATACAGAGAGGAGGGTGGAGGAAGGAAAATAAGTGCCCTGACCAAGAAAATTATTGAGCACTTGGAAACGGGATAGATGCAATTGCAGGGGAGAAATTGTCTGGATACCCCCCTCCCCCATTCCCTAGTTGAACCCTCTCTGCAAGGATCTTAGCATAAACTGAAATCACAGTTTCCCTCATTATCGACTCACCCCAGAGAGCTACTGCAGAGAAGGGCAAATGCTTCCCTCTGCACCTACGCCAGGGCTGATTTTTGAGGTGTTAGCAGCCTCCTGAGTTGCAGTCTTCCAGCCTGAGAAGGACCCGGATCTGGATACTCATATACTTTAGGGAAAAGTCCAGCTCCAGGTCCAAACTTTGCAGCTGCCTCCTGTCTCTCCACTGGGTTGAATCAGAACCCTGAATCCAAATGCCTCCTGGATTTGGGGAGACATTTGGATCTGGCGCCAGGTCCAAACTTTGCCCCCTCTCTCTACAAGCGGCTTAAGCCAAATGCCAGGTATACTTTGGGAGAAGTCCAGATCCGGATCCCCCCTCGGCCCTATCTCTTCTGCAGTGTGGAGTGATTCACCTTTCACTACCAAGGCCTGAGTTGCAGCTACTGCTCCTGCATGGCACCTGCTAGTCTCTCTCCAGGGGAAAACAATTCAACCAAAATAGCTTGCTGCCCCTTTGTGTTTCTTGGTGGAATTGCAGGGGCTCCCATCCTTGCATGTCCTGTCTGGTCCGGTCGCTGCCGTTGCTGCTGCTGCTTAGCCTCCTCTGTGGGTTGCAGCCAGTCCAGCTCTCCAAACAAGATCCTGTTCCCCGTCGAAGCCAGCAGCAAACGTCCCTGGTGCTCAGGTACAACAGGGATGAGGAACGCGTTAGCACTGAGAGAGACGAAGTCTCTGTCGGTTTCAGTGACGCAGGATAGGGGCCCTAAGGGAGACCCATCAGAGGGCAAGGGCTGGGTTTTCCCTAGGTGGGCTTGGGTGATGCGGGATGGTTTGTCTCCATCCACACAGCTCCCCTTGCTATGTACTTGTTCGCGATCCGCGAAATCCCAGCTCCACCTGTGACCAGCGCACTCCTCCCTCCTTCCATTCCTTTGATTTCCTTGTAAATAAAATTTTGTATTTTCTCTGGACGTTGCTAATAAATTGTTGCAAAACTGGGAGGATCCTTGTTTTTCTTTTTGACGGAGGCTAGGGTGGAGGCAGAATAGCATACAGCAGGCTTTGTAGATTAGACTTTTTTTTTTTAAAGGCCAGAAAGAACCTTTAGATTATAGATTCGAAGGCCATAAGGGACCACTGTGATCATCTAGTCTGACCTCCTGTATAAAACAGGCCAGATGATTTCATCTACTTACTGCGGGATTGCGCTGAGTAATTTGTGTTTGACTAAAGCATCTCTTCCCAGAAAGGCATCTAGGCTTGATTCGAAAACGTCAAGAGATGGAGACTCCACCTCGACGGTTAGTGGCTTTTGCCCAATAATCACCCTCAGAGTTAAAACAAAGCGTGCCTTATTTCTCATTTGAATTTGTTTGGCTTTAACTTCCAACCATTGGTTCCTGTCCTGCCTTTCTCTGCTAGACTAAAGAGCTCTTTAGCAGCTGATATTTTCTCCCCCTGAAGCATAGGCACCGGTTTCCTCCGGGCCCGGGGGGTACTCAACCCCCCGCTCAACCCCAGGCCCTGCCCCTTTTCCCAAGCCCCCACGCTCCCCGCCTCTTCCTGCCCTGCCCCCGTCCCACCTCTTCTAGCCCAGTTCTGCCTCCTCCCCCAGCATGCCCCATCCCCCACTCCTCCCCCTCACTCTCAGAGCCTCCTGCACGCTGCGAAACAGCTGATCCTGGTAGGCAGTAGGCGCTGGGAGGGAGGTGCTGATCAGTGGGGCAGCAGGCGGGCAGGAGGCACGGGTGGGAGGGGGGAGCTGGCTGCCAGTGGGTGCTAAGCACCCACTAATTTTTTTCTGTGGGTGCTCCAGCGCTGGAGCACCCATGAAGTCGGTGCCTATGTCCTGAAGGTACGTATACACTAACCAAGTCGCCTCTTCTTTTGGATAATCTAAATTGAGCTCATCCATAGGTGCCAACTTTCCCCGGCGCTGGTGGGTGCTCGCGCCCCCCTGGCCCCACCCCGACTCCACCCTTTCCCCGCTCCCATTCCAACCCCTTCCCCAAAGTCCCCGCCCCAACGCCACCCCCTCCCTGCCCCTATTGGACCACTTCCCCAAATCCCCGTCCTGGCCCCGCCTCTTCCCCAAGCGTGCCGCGTTCCCCCTCCTCCCCACTCCCTCCCAGCGCTTGCTGCGCGAATCAGCTGTTTCGCGGCGCAAGCACTGGGAGCCAGGGGGGAAAAGCGGGCACGCGGTGCGCCCAGGGGAGGAGGCAGAGGCAGAGCGGAGGCGGAGGTGAGCTGGGACGCGGGGGGCGGGGCGGGGAGCTGCCGGTGGGTGCTAAGCACCCACCAATTTTTCCCCGTGTGTGCTCCAGCCCCGGAGCACCCACGGAGTCGGCACCTATGAGCGCATATATATATAATTTTATTCTCACAGCTAAATGACTGATCAAGTATTATTATTTTAGCAACTACAGTTGGTTAATAACATAGTAAAAGCATCCTGATGGATTGGTTAATAGTTAAATCATACTGTCTTTGAATATCAAGTGCTGCAAGCAGGGGCGGCTCTATGTATTTTGCTGCCCCAAGCACGGCAGTCAGGCGGCTTTCGGCGGCGCGCCTGCGGGAGGTCCGCCGGTCCCGCGGCTTGGGCGTACCTGCCGCCGAATTGCCGCCAAAGCCGCGGGACCGGCAGACCTCCCACAGGCATGCCGCCGAAGGCTGCCTGACTGCCGCCCTCACAGCGACTGGCAGGCCGCCCCTCGCGGCTTGTCGCCCCAGGCATGCGCTTGGTGCGCTGGGGCCTGGAGCCGCCCCTGGCTGCAAGGAGATGCAGGAGACTTTAAACAGCCACTTGCGGCTCACAAGCCTCAGTCTAAGTATCAGAGGTGTATATATATATTGCAGTTATTAAATATGAAACCTATCATGGGACAGAATTCCTAGAAAAGTAACTGACCTGGGTCATTGCCATATAAACATCAGTCTATCCATTACCATATATAAGAGGGATAATTAGGAACTCTCAGTGGTGAAGCCTGTTATGATCCTCAACAGAGTAAATTGCGGATGACTCAGGCTGCTTTCGACACACCCGGCTTCTTGAGTGGCAGTGTTTAATTAGCTCGGTTTCACCCTGGTTGTGCCAAGGCAATATATAATAGCCGTTGATTCTCAGTGAGGGGAGGTGCGTGCCTGGGCTCAAAGGAACTGCCATCTGGGATCAAAGCAGTGGTAGGATCCTATGTCTGACAGAGGCCAGTATCAGCTGGTGGAAGAAATCCTAACATGTGAGTTAAGGGGTACCCTGTCTACTGGATTACAGGGTACACCCTGAAGCATGAGGGCTTATATCGCTGTGCACGGAGGGGTGTAGTACCCCAGAAGGCCTGGTATGGAGTGGACAGCCAAGAGAGCTGGGGTGCAGTCAAGGAGCCCCTGGCTCTGGGCTATATAAACTGGAAAAGGAAGCTGAGCAAGGGAGGAGGGACTAGGAACCATGCTGGCTGCTATAGAGTCAGGTCACTAGTCTGACCTGGGCCCTCGTGACTGTTCAGAGTAGAAGTTTGGTTGCTCCAACTCAAGGCTCTGTGGTAAGGACCGTGTGATCTGGGTTGAGCGGCTCCTCCCTTGACGGGAGGCCGAAGGGAAAGGGAGAAAGCCTGCCTGTTCAGTGTGTTAAACATAAAGGTACGGCTCCACTGTAATTAGACACCCGTGGCTGGCCCGTGCCAGCTGACTTTTTCACTGCGGGGTAGACGTTCGGGCTGTAGGCACTTGCGAGGTGGAACTGTCCCAGAACTCAGACTTGCAGCCCCAGCCAGAATGTCTACACTGCAAATAAACAGCTCCTTCCCACAAGCCCTGGGAGCAAGTCAGCTGGCACAGGCCAGTCACATGTTTTTCATTGCAGTGTAGACGTACCCTAAGAGAACTAGGAACTTTGCTAGCTGGGGTTGGTTCACAGACCTTCTTAAAGGGGACATGTTGTTGTTTTTTTGTTCATTTGTTTTTTCCCTCTCCTTTCTCAGATTCTGTATACGCTTCCCCATTTTTATTTACTCCTATTCAGTATAAAAGCAGATGGTCTCATTTGCCACAGAATTCTCCAAACCTTCTCGAATCCTGATGTGCTTTAGTTCACAATATCTTAGGCCGGTGGTTCTCAACTAGGGGGTACATGTACCCCTAGGGGTACTCAGAAGTCTTCCAGGGGGTACATCAACGCATCTAGATATTTGCCTAGTTTTACAACAGGCGACATAAAATGCACTAGTGAAGTCAGTGCAAACTAAAATTTCATACAGACTTGTTTATACTGCTCTATATACTATACACTGAAATGTAAGGAAATGAATTGGAATATAAATATTGGACTATTTTCTAATGATATGGTAAAAATGAGAAAGTCAGCAATTGTTCAGTACTAGTGCGCGATGACACTTTTGTATTTTGATGTCTGATTTTGTAGGCAAGTCGTTTTTAAGTGAGGTGAAACTTGGGGGTACGCAAGACAAATCAGACTCCTGAAAGGGGTACAGGAGTCTGGAAAGGTTGAGGCCAATGAGTTCCACTGGCGAATTGAAAAGAATTCCTTAAATGCACATAGCACTTTTCATCTCAGAGGATCCAAACCCCAAAGTCACTTTCCCCAGCCTCTGAAATGCAGCTGCCTGGGGGTGGTGGAAGATAGCTGCAGTCTAAATAGCACAGCATTGCGAGATAGAAAATGAGAACAATATGGAATCCAGCTGAAACTAAAGGAGAAAAGGCATGGAAGTGTAACGCCAACAGACCCCGGTCGTCGTCAGGTGGGATTGAACCTGGGATCTCTGGAGCTTAGTGCGTGAGCCTCGACTGCATGAGCTAAAAGCCTGGCTGTTAGCTAAGGCTGTAGAGCAGACTCATTAATTGCTCTCTTTAAGTGGTCTCGATGCCACTAGATGGGACACAACACCACACCCAGGAGGTGTGAGGGTTACATATGCAGGATGGAATTACCAGCATTGCCATTTGGCTAAGGCTCAATAATACCAACATGCAACTAGCAATAATTCACTGATTAACTGAACCAGTCCTGGGGAGTTAGCCCTGAGAAGAAAGGCAGATCCTGGAGGATTTGAGAGAAGCTGACTGAGTTGAGCAGGAGAATATTCCATTCGAATAACTTGATGCCACCTGTTAATTCTGGATTTATTGCGGTTAATACAACAGGAGCATCTACGCGCCCTAACAGGTTTGATTCCCCCCTTTGTCACTTGCCTCACCCCCATGTTGAGACTGCATGGGCTAAATGATTTAATAGGGTTTTACCACTCCAATCTGTGATGCTAGTGTGCTTAACATTCCCGTAACAGGTGGATTTAAGCATGCATTATACTCAGGGGTTAGTTCTGGTGTGGGAAGTTAGTGATACTCTACTCAAGCTCCGAGAAGGTTTTCTTTGCTGCCACATGGCCTGTTCCAATGCCCCCTGTAGCCACTGGGGCCCAGATCCTCAAAGCAGGTATTTAGATTCCTAACTGTGGTTGCATTCAGTGAGAATTAGGCCCCTAAATGGTCATTGGATCAGGTTTATAGGGACCTGAAACCCTTGTATGGTGTGGGAACACTTTGTGGTTTCCTCTAACCCTCTTCCCCTATGTGATGGGGCATCTGCCTCACACTGGCCCATCAGGGGTTAATAGAGCCCTAGGGAGCAGCCAATTAGAGATGGGCTGCAAGAAGCAACCAATCAGGGCCAGGCAGGCCCATATAAGAAGGACTGCAGGCTAGAGCAGCTTCAGTTGCTTCCTGGAGCTTGAGGAGGGAGGACTGGTGGCCTTGCAGGAGGAAGAAAGCTAGCACCTTGGCCAGAGCAGTGCTGGGCAGGATCAGGGGAGTGAGAGCGAACTCCTGGCTGGCTGCTAAGACTGGCATAGAGAGGCCCGGAGATAAGAGTGCTCAGGCTGCGGAGAAGTGGCCTGGGAAGTAGACTGAGAGGTTGGAGGGGACACAGAGCATGGCTGCCATGGGCTGGGATCTGGAGTAGTGCATGGGCCTGGGTCCCCTCCCCTCACCCCTGAGGAAGTGGCTGGCCCGTTGGACTGCGGTACTGTCCCCCAGAAGAGGACACCAAGGTCCTTGGAGCGACACAGGTCCAGAAGCAGAAGTGATGGTGGGCGAGACACCACCGAGAGCCGGCGTACCGACCTGTGGAGCTGATCCGTAAGATGACCAGCGGGAGGCACTAACGTGGTGAGTCACACCCAACACACACTTCCATTGGAAGCGGGATGTGGAAAAATGAGCCACAACTTGCAGGAGGCTACATCGGCTTTCCCCGCTGCTGACCGACAAATGTCAGGAGCTCTAGCTATGTGGTATATAACTCAGCACTGCATGATAGCTGGTTATTACAATGCTCTAAATGGCTGTGGCCAGGGAAATATTATATGTTATAATATAAGAACATAAGAATGGCCGTACTGGGTCAGACCAAAGGTTCATCCAGCCCAGTATCCTGTCTACCGACATTACATGCGTCTGACGCAGTGGGTATTCACCCACGAAAACTTATGCTCCAATACATCTGTTAGTCTTTAAGGTGCCACAGGACTCTTTGTTGCTGTCTACCGACAGTGGCCAATGCCAGGTGCCCCAGAGGGAGTGAACCTAACAGGTAATGATCAAGTGATCTCTCTCCTGCCATCCATCTCCACCCTCTTACAAACAGAGTCTAGGGACACCATTCCTTACCCATCCTGGCTAATAGCCATTAACGGACTTAACCTCCATGAATTTATCCAGTTTTTTTTAAACCCTGTTATAGTCCTAGCCTTCACAACCTCCTCAGGCAAGGAGTTCCACAAGTTAAATATATAAAGATCATATATCGTTATATGTTTGTAGAAATTCCTAGAAAAGCAACTGACCTGCGTCATTGCCATATAAACATCATTTAGCCAGTGTAGCAGCTGCTTCAGAGGAAGTTGCAAGAAACCCTAACATGTGAGTTAGGGTGTCTACAGGGGTGGATTCTTCCTAGCCCCCTCAGTTAGAGGTTTATTTATGCCCTGAAGCATGAGGGCTTATAGCTTATATCACCATGTGGTGGGGTGTACTATCCCTAAAAGATACAGTCTGGAGCTGATCGCCCAGACAGCTGGACCGCAATCAAGGAGCCCCTCGCTCTGCCCTGGGGGATGGGCTATATAAACAGGAAAAAGGAAGTTGAGCAAGGGAGGCGGGACTAGGACAACAAAGACACTAGGGCCGAGGTCAGGCTAGTGATCTGGGGGGTTGCACCCTATAGCGATCACTAGCCTGACCTCGGCCCTAGTGCCTTTGTTGTTCAGAGTAGAAGTTTGGTTGCTCTGACTCAAGGCTCTGCGGTAAGAGCTGTATGATCTGGGTTCAGTGGCTCCTCCCCTGACCTGATGCCAAAGGGAAAAGGAGAGAGCCTGTCTGTGCACTTTGTTTAATATTAAGGGCCAGAGGTGAAAGTAAGCCGTTCCGTTCCGGCGTACCGGCAAGAGCCAGTACGCCATGCTGGACTGGACTGGCTTCCGCGGCGGTGATTTAAAGGACCCGGGGCTCCTGCCACTGCGGAGAGCCCCGGGCCCTTTAAAGCGCTGCCGGAGCTCTGGCAGCCGGGCTCGGGCGGGGATTTAAAGGGCCTGGAGATCTGCGGTGGCCAGAGCCCCGGGCCCTTCAATTCGGCCCTGAGCCCTGGAGCTCCCGGCCACCTCTGCAGCTAGTAGCTCCGGGGTGATTTAAAGGCCCTGGGGCTCCCAGCCACAGCCGGAGCCTTTAAAACTTGAAAGGCCCCGCCTCTTCCGGTTAGTGTGGGTGGCCCTTCATTCTCTTGTCTGCGACAGCCCAGGCACACACCTTAGAGGGAACTATCCGCAGACCACCTGAATGGAGCTCTGGTCCGCGGACCACAGTTCGAGAACCTCTGAACTAACATACGCAATGCTGTGATTTGGAACAAACTTTTCTCCAGCTCTTGTTTGAGTTGATTGGCAGATCCCTACTCCTAGCAATGTAACCTCACTTTCTTTGGCACTTCTTTGATGCTTCATAATTTTTAATCTCTGCTGCCAAAACCCTAGATTTATCGTCGGCCCACAGTAATTTTAATGCCATTCTAATTATGGCTGCCACAGGATTGATCTCTTGCCATATACTTTGCCTGCTTGCTTCCTGCTGTGTATTCTGCAGTTCACTCCATTCGACACTCTGCTGCTGCCTGCCCTCATTTCTCTGCCCTCTCAACTACTTTTTTCATTTGAAGAAATGTTACCTGCATTCCAATGACTGGTGCTACCTGTATAGTCTATAGATGGTCGGGGTAATCTAGCCTAGATTTTTCACCAGGACTCTGGAATCCAGTCCAGATTTTTCCACTGAGTCTAGTGCATGATGCTGGAGCAGGACTCTGGGAATACTCTGTACATACCCATACATCTCAGGCAGGACCAGTAAAACTCAGAATTATAAATCCCACTTCTGTATTTCAGTGACTTGATTAGAGGCGCTCCCTACTAGCCTGTTGTTGCTCCGGTTTATTGCCGGTTTAGCTTTTTGTCCTCATTGTCAAATAGCCTGGCCAAAAGGAATGATGGATTTGTGATTAAGGCACCAGCAGGGGCAATCTGACTTCAATGCCTTGCTCCGCCACAGATTTCCATTGTGAGCTGGGGCAAGTCATGTGATCTTCCTATGTCGGAGTTCTCCGTCTGTGAAATGGGGATAGTTATGCTTCCTTTGTCTGTCTGGTCTACTTAGATTGTAAGTACTTTGGAGCAGGGACTTGCTCTCACAATGTGTTTGTAGACAACACACTCCAATGGGATCTTGACTGGAATTTTTAGGGGCTATATTAATATAAAATAATAATAATTAATAGCAATTGTCATTTGCTGTCTCCCCAAGCACCTGAATCCCTTCTTAAAGGTCCTCTCTTTCCCCCAGGAAGCTTCCAACCCTGTTCTGATGGATCAGAAATTGAACTCCCTGGCCCTGCAAGATATCTCACCACCATGGCTAAAAACCCTGGATGTGTGTCACAGAGATGAGACTCTATTTCTATATATTAAAAAATCTGCTACTTCTCTCCCACGGCAGAACAATTATTTAGCTTCACTTGGTGTTTGTACAACCTCACTCACACCCTTGGTGCCAGAAAAGTATTCTCCTAAGTAAAATAACCAACAATAAAATGATTTTAATAATTAGAGTCTTGGCCTCCTGGTGAGGAATGCAATAATCCCAAAGTGGGGACCAATAAAATCACTGCATGGCACCGTCATTTATTATTGCATCTCTGACCTATAACAGTCAGGCATAAGTCTCCAGAACTGGAGCTGCAGAACCTATGTTGGTAAAGCCGCTGGTTATTTTACAGGAATGCTTCCCCCGGCTGGCAAGCGCTGACACTGCTGCCAGCTCCACTGGTGGTGCAAAGGTGATCATCTCATCTCTCAGCCTGCATAGTTCTCTATCCATCATAACAACACCTCGCTCTTGCGTAGCACTGTCCATCCATAGAACTCAAAGCTAACGGTTCTCCAGCTCTATGGCTGAGGTCATTCTTGATCAAACCCATTGCTAGCGGTCCCGGTGGATGTAAGGGGTGATATTTAACTTCCACATCAGTTACTTCCCATAAAGGTGTAGATGTATTTTTAGGGATGGCTTGTCCATATGAGCCATTCGGCTGCATTGCCAAAGAATTTTTTTTTGTGGGCACAATATTAATGGGCACAACATTCAGGGCTGTTTCATCTCAAGCAGGCATCCACGCTATTTATCCTATTTCGATAGCACCGTTCACCCTAGTAGCTGTTCAAGGCCATTTAGGCCTGCAAAGCTCTGTCCACAATGGATCCAGCAATTCTCCTCTCCCTGGTACCGCCTTATCCCTCTAAAACGTGGGGCATAAACAAAATAGCTGGTGATGTGGCATGCCATGAAGCGATAATTGGCACTAGGTTGAAGCCAGTTGACCTGCCTGACACACTTGCATTTTCTCCACTTGTGCCTATTGCAATCATCCCATGCTCACAGCAATGGAAAAATGATCTCTCCCGCACAGCATCCCATACACAGTGTGTGACTTGAAGATGCTTCCTGTTTAGGAGGCGGTAACCATCCCCTGGGCAAAATGAAGTGGGAGGCTATCTTGCCAATTTAATAATTAACCCGCTAATTATTAATTAGCGTTAGTTACCCAGCCTGCTCCTGGCTCTGGAGCACGATTTAACTCCACCCCAGTGTGTACATTCTCTTTACTCCTATATTTGAAACAGAATCATAACCATGGAGTTTAGAGAAGGAAAACTCCTAGCAGGCCGCTTCCTTCTGCCACTGCACTGCACTGGGTTCTGCACATGTGGGCCCAGTCACAGGATCGGGGCCTAATTGCTTTCTTCCTTTTGATTTCCTAGTGCATGATGTCTGTCCTTTTTAGGCCTTGCAAGCAGCTGCCCACTGGCTAGGGTGCCCAGATGTCCCGATTTTATAGGGACAGTCCCGATTCTGGGGTCTTTTTCTTATATAGGCTCTTATTACCCTCCCCCCACCCCGTCCTGATTTTTCACCCTTGCAGTCTGGTCACCCTACCACTAGCAGACTGCAGCAGCTGCGTGGACCCCTACTGAAATCAATGGAGCTCTGCATGGATGCCGTGATTCAGCTGCACAGAGCAGGTTGCAAGATCGGGGCTTTAGTCTCTAAGCTCTTCAAGGCAGAGGCTGTCTTAATCTTTGGGTTTGCAGAGCCGTGAGCACATTGTCAGTGCCAAACAAATAGTAGCTAAATAGAAATCAATCAAGGGAGCGATACAGCATCTCACGGGAAAGGCAAAATCCTCCAGCATGCAATAGGACTAGGTTAAAATTTTCAAACTTGAGTGACCAAAGATGGGCATTTAAAATCTAGAGGTAGACAATTAATTCCGTGTGCTGATTTTTTTTAAGGTGTTGAGCACTCCCATCCACTTATTTAGGTTAGGGTTACTATATTTAAAAAAATAAAAAAGAGGACACTCCACGGGCCCTGGCCCCGCCCCTTTCCCACCCCCAGCCCCACCCCAACTCCACCCCTTCCCCAAAGTCCCCGCCCTAACTCCCCCTCCTCCCTCCCAGCCACGCGAAAAGGGCTGCCC
>NW_020665187.1:3403383-3454990 GCF_002925995.2 Terrapene triunguis | reverse complement strand
CTTTTTGGCAATTCCCCCCGGACGGGGGTTTGATTACCAAAATGCCGGACATGCCCGGGAAAAACCGGACGTATGGTAACCCTAATTTAGGTGCCTAAATATGGATGTATGTGCTTCATTTTGGACCCCAACTTTGCAAAGCATTGGTTTTAAAGCTCTTACTGACAACCACTGTATATAATACTTTGCTGATGGACAGACAGCTCTATTAGCACTTTTATTTTTAACTTTCAGCGCCACCATGCGGGCATGTTTATACACTCTCATTTGTGGGTCATAACCCTGAATGCCAAAGCATAATGATTCATTTACGGATCATTTCAAACACCATGTACATTAGTAACTGCTTTACTTTTTTTTTTTTTTTTCATCTGAACCTGTACAGCTTGGGGGTGAAAATTTTACTGGGACTGGGAGAGAGGAAGTGGGCTGGGGTGACGTGAGGGGGTTTTACCACTGCAAAATGTACAGGGTGTCATTTCCTCCTAACTCCAGCTTCCATAGCTCTACTCATTGCCACCTTTACCCATAGGCGCTGACTCCGTGGGTGCTCCGGGGTTGGAGGGTGCTCTGCACCCACCGGCAGCCAAGCTCCCCTCCCCACCCCCCCAGCTCACCTCTGCCTCCTCCCCTGAGCGTGCTATGTCCCCACTTCTCCTCCCAGACTTGCCATCGCGAAACAGCTGTTTCGCGGCGTAACAAGCTGTGGGAGGGAGGGGGGAGGAGTGGGAACGGGGTGCGCTCAGGGGAGGAGGTGGATCCGAGCTGGGGATTTGGGGAAGGGGTCCAATGGGGCAGGGAGGGGGCAAAGTTGGGGCGGGGACTTTGGGGAAGAGGTTGGAATGGGGGCGGGGCAGGGGTGGAGTTGGGGCAGGGGGCGTGAGCACCCACCGGCACCAGGAGAAGTTTGCGCCTATGCAGGCTCTATCCACGTCCTTGGACCTCATTGTCTACTTAAGCAGTGTCCTGTTAATAAGCTGACGGAAGGTGGATTCTAGCACTGACTTGCTATGACCGGTCACTCCCCTACTCCACGCCTTAGGGCTTGTCTACACTTGGCATCAGTAACATCATGTGCGGGCACTCTTATTCTGGAACACGGAGTTCTTCAGGAATAGCTATTGTGCTTTAACTTCATAGCTAGTGCCCATTATGCCTCTGGCGTTTAGGGCAGCGACGAAGCTCCTCCACTCCTGTCTGTTTCTGGCACGTCTTTCAATGGTCCCCCAGCTGTGCCCCGGGTTTTTCAGCTCCGCTTCCACAGCTCTTCGCCATGTTTTCGGGCGGCCTTGTTTTCACTTGCCTTCAGGTGTCCCTCTTATTGCTATTCTGGTGATGCAATCCGTTTCTATCCAAAGCACATTGGCAATCCATCTCCAACGCCTCCTGGTAACGATGTTGCTCATCTCTGCTTGGCGGTACGGTGCGAATAGGTCTCGGTTTGAGCTTGTTCTGGGCCAAAAGATACAGAGGCTGTTTTCTGAGGCAGGTTGTATGGAATGAAGACAGGTTGGACATGTCATACATTGTCATGCCCCAGCATTCTGCGCTATAAAGTAGTGTTGAAAGTATACACCTCTGATAAATCTTGAGTTTGGTTTTGGTGTTGTATTTTGATGATTTCCAGACTGTATTTAAGCTCCTGAAGGTGTTCCTGGCTCTATTGATTCTGTTCATACCCTCTCTTAATTTAAATTTAAAATGAACTTTCAGGTGTAGACAAACTCTTACTTTCCCTTCCCTTTGTCTGTCTGATCTATTTAGAATATAAGCTCTTTGGAGCTGGGACTGTCTCTTATTATGGGTTTGTCTACACAGAAAGCTAATCCAGAATAAGATAGCATGTGAATTTAAAGTAGATTAACTATTCCTTGTTAACTCTGTGTGGACACCATTATTCTGGAATAAGAGTGCCTTGTCCCAAATTAGTTTAATCCAAGTGGATTACGCTAATTTATAATAAGGCATTTTTATTCTGGGAATAAGAATGGAGTAACCAATTAGCAACATTAGTCCGGAATAAGACCAGGTGTAAATAAGGTCTATGTAATTTCCATTACATGCGTCTGACGAAGTGGGTATTCACCCATGAAAGCTCATGCTCCAATACATCTGTTACTCTTTAAGGTGCCACAGGACTCTTTGTTGCTTTTTTAAGGTCTATGAGTGCTTCACACAGTGAGACCCTGCTCTCTAGGGTGGCCAGATGTCCTGATTTTACAGGGACAGTCCTGATATTTGGGGCTTTGTCTTCTATAGGCACCTATTACCCCCCGCCCCCTGTCCTGATTTTTCACACTTGCTGTCTGGTCACCCTACTGCTCTCCCTTGGGTTTTGTAAGCCCTACAGGAATAGAAACAATAATAACCCATGGCAGGGCTGGCAGGAAGTCCTATAAAGAGACCAAAACCTGGACATCATAGGGCCTAAATTTCCCATTTGAGCAGCACAACCCCCAGGGACGTGCATTGGGGGGGAACCCAATTGCTGCTGCACAGGGTTCTGTGGCGCTTGCCTCTCAGCCTCCCCGCCCCAGCGTCTCAGCTCGCGCACGCGCAGCTCCGCCACACGGAACCTTTCTGCCCCCGGCCAGAAAAGCATCGGCGCTTGGTAGCTTGCCGGGCGGCTGAGCCGAAGGACCGGACAAGATGGCGGCCCCCAGGAGGGAAAGGGCCGAGGGGATGCCCAGCGGCTCCGAGCCCGGGGCGGCCCCTTACGGGAACTTCCCCAATTACTCCCGCTTCCACCCGCCCGAGGGCCGCGTCCGTCTCCTGCCGCCGGCGCTGCTGGGGCGGCTCTTCCCCGCGGGGCCCTCCCCACTGCTGGGGCTGGACGTCGGCTGCAACTCGGGGGTAAGAGGCCGCCCGGGGCGGGGGACACTAGGGTCACGGTAACATGGGATGGGGGGAGATGTGAGGGAAGGGGGGCGGGATAGCTTGGGGGGCAGGCTGGGGTAACATGGGGGAGGGAAGACCAGGGGGAAGCAAGGGGGCAGTGGACTGGGGGTAGTATGGAGGTGGTGTGTGGGGCGGGGAGAGCATGGTAGGGCAGTGCCCAGGCAGTAACATGGGGGAGGGAAGACCAGCGGGAAGCAAGGGGGCAGTGCCCAGGGGGTAACATGGGGGGGAAACATGGGGGGCAGTGGACTGGGGGTAGCACGGAGGTGGGGGGGAGCATGGTGGGGCAGTGCCCAGGGGGTAACATGAGGAAGGGAAGACCTGGGGGAAACAAGGGGGGCAGTGGACTGGGGGTAACATGGGGGAGGGAAGACCAGGGGGAAGCATGGGGGGCAGTGGATTGGGGGTAGCACGGAGGTGGGGGGGAGTATGGTGGGGCAGTGCCCAGGGGGTAACATGGGGAAGGGAAGATCTGGGGGAAACAAGGGGGGCAGTGGACTGGGGGTAACATGGGGGAGGGAAGACCAGGGGGAAGCATGGGGGGCAGTGGACTGGGGGTAGCACAGGGGTGGGGGGGAGCATGGTGGGGCAGTGCCCAGGTAGTAACATGGGGGAGGGAAGACCTGGGGGTAACATGGGGAAGGGGCAGTGGATGGGACTAGCATGGCAGAGGGGAAGATCCTGGGGTAGCATTAGGGTTGCCAACCCTCTTGGATTGGCCGGGAGTCTTCCGGAATCGGCCTTGATCTCCTGGTGGCTATTGAAACTTATCCAGGAGATTTTAATAGGCCAAAGTCCGGTCGGCAGTGCAGCAGGGCTAAGGCAGGCTCCCTACCTGCCTGGCTCCACCTGGGTCCTGGAAGCAGCCGCCATGTCCGGCTCCTAGGCACGGGGCTGGCCAAGGGTTTTCTGCGTGGTGCCTCTCCCCGCTGCCCCGAGCGCTGACTCCGCAGCTCCCATTGGCCGGGAACCATCGGAATCTAGTTTTGCGAATCCAGTTTTCCTTTCTTTTGCCCTAATGCCTGAACGTTGAAACAAAATGTTTTGGGATGAAATGAAATGACAGCTCTAGTCCTGACCACCTATGGTTATTTTAAAATCTCATGGTAATTTTCATAAGGTTGGTGTTTAGGCAGAATTTCAAGGCTCCTACCTACATTCTATGTCTCTAAATTCCCCCTGTATTTTACCTGGAATATTCTTTGTCTGATATATATTTTTGCTGTGAACTGTGTGTAGACGTGGTGCATTCTACTCCAGAAGTGGCTGTGATTCTTTAGTGCATAGAGAAATGATCCAGTGTATAAGTTGGACATGGCTTTAAAAATGGCTTTTGCAGATAAAGAGGACTTTATTAGACTGAGAACTATATTTAAAAAAATGCATTTGAGTAAAAGTACTACTTTGCATTCTCTTTTGGATGCATTTGTTTTATCATTTGTTATGGTTGTTCTTAATCTCCTTGCATTATCTGAGTGATAAGTGAGTGATTCTAGACCTCATTTCAGATGAGCTTTCAAGAGATCAACTAAACATCTGATCATAAGGCCACAGAGTCTAAAACAGGGGTTCTCAACTTTTCTTTCTGAGGCCCCCTGATGTGCTATAAAAACTCCACGGCCCACCTGTGCTGCCACAACTATTTTTCTGCATATAAAAGCCAGAGCTAGCATTGGTGAGTAGTAAGCAGGGCAATTACATCGGGTCTCACGCCTCAGGGGGCCCTGCAAAGCTAAGTTGCTCAGGCTTCGGCTTCAGTCCCGGGTGGCAGGGCTCAGAGCTCCAGGCTTCAGCACCGCGCCGCATGGCTTTTGCTTTCTGCCCTGGGCCCCAGCGAGTCTAACACCGGCCCTGCATCGTGGACCCCCTGAAACCTGCTCAGGGGCGGGCCTGGACCCCTGGTTGAGAACCTCTGGTCTAAAATACAGAAGCCAAAGAGGAAATGTTTGACCACTAGAGGGCACCGTATCCCTACATAACCTAATACTCTTTTTACTTGCACGCTAGAGATGAACACAGCTGTGTTTATTCCTTGGTATCATGTTATTCGGGAATTTCACCTGCAACTTTGATGGTAGGAGACACATTTTCCTATTCAATGGAACAGCCTGAAAAAGGAAATGGAAGGGAAAGCCCTGACAGTACCTATCTTATGGCTTTATAACTATTTTTCCATAAGTAATTAGGAGGAGGAAGTGCATTATTATCAATATGGCCTTCTAAATCTCTATTCAGGTTATTAGAGTCCTCTGAGGCTTATCTAGAGAGCCAAATATAGCATTCACCTCTCCAAGGGAAGGGGGTATTCAGCAAGATGTATATTGGCAGAACTAATCTTTCCCCATAGTAGTCAAGGCAGGATCCTGGGTGTCAAGGGACCTGCCTTCTGTTCCTGGCTCTGCTGCTGACTTGAGGCGTGATTCAAAACCCAGTAGAGTCAATGGAAAGACTCCAATTGAATGAAATGGGCATTGGGTTAGGTCCTTGCTGCATGAACCTGATTGTCGCTTTAATGCCTCTAAAATGGGGATAACACATAGGGAGGTTGTGAGGCTTGAATAACGAACATCTTTGAAAGCCCTTAGAGATCTTCAAATGGAAGGTGCTGTGACATTTTTTTTGTCCTGGTTCCAGAAACGATGAATCCATCAGTGGGTTGCCCTACTCTGCCGGACTTCGAAACCTCAAGAAAAATCTGAGACCTGATCCTTGTATCTCAGTGGCCCCATATACCTTGGTGATATGTTACTGAGCAGGGCATGCTGAATGAATCCATGCTGTTTTTCCTTCTGCAGGAGCTAAGCATTGCTCTCTACAGACACCTCCTTGGTCTTCAGGAGAATGAGGCCAGCCCTGATCAGCCGGTTGTTGGAAAGATCCTGAACCTCCTGTGCTGCGACATCGACGCAGCACTGATCGAGAGAGCTGAGCGATGCAGTCCCTTTCCTGGCTCCATCTGCTACGCCACCCTGGATGTCATGGATGCTGGCGCCCGGGAGTTGTTCTTGAGCTCCTATCTGAGCAGGTTCAGCCGTTCCACCTTTGACATCGGCTTTTGTATGTCAGTGACCATGTGGATCCACCTGAACCACGGGGATGATGGCCTGGTGGAGTTCTTATCCTACCTTTCGTCTCGGTGCAACTACCTGCTTATTGAACCCCAGCCGTGGAAGTGTTACAGAGCAGCCGCCCGGCGCCTCCGGAAGCTGGGTAGGAATGATTTTGACCACTTCCGCTCTCTTGCCATCAATGGGGACATGGCAGAGAGGATAACCCAGATCTTAACCGAGGACGGTGCCATGGAACTGGTGTGCTGCTTTGGTAGCACAAGCTGGGACAGGAGTCTCTTGCTTTTTAAATCAAACCGATTGACTCAGAAGAAACTCTGAGAAAGGGCAGCCCTGTGCCTGATGAAAACATCATCCTGCACCCAGGCAGAGGAGGAGAGAGAGAGGTAATGGTCTGAGCATAGAACTGGGAGCCAGGAGCTTCTGAATCTGCATCTCAGATCTCGCGCTGATTCCTCTCACCCCTCTCTGCCTCAGTTTCTCCATCTACAGAACGAGGATGATAATTGTGACCTATCTCTTGGGGTGCTCGGGTAAAGTGCTTTTGAAGATAAAAAGTGCCATATAAGTTCTTTGTACATACACTAGAACAGGTTATTTCATGGAAAGACCGTGCATTTGCCTATTCCCAAGGGAACAAAAATACACTTCCATTTATCACATGTGAGAATCCGTTTCGTCCCTCATATAATATTTTCTATAGTTCTGTTTTATGACTGCGCTTCCAAGAAGGCTAACAGCATTTTGGGCTGTATAAGTAGGGGCATTGCCAGCAGATCGAGGGACGTGATCGTTCCCCTCTATTCGACATTGGTGAGGCCTCATCTGGAGTACTGTGTCCAGTTTTGGGCCCCACACTACAAGAAGGATGTGGAAAAATTGGAAAGAGTCCAGCGGAGGGCAACAAAAATGATTAGGGGGCTGGAGCACATGAGTTATGAGGAGAGGCTGAGGGAACTGGGATTGTTTAGTCTGCAGAAGAGAAGAATGAGGGGGGATTTGATAACTGCTTTCAACTACCTGAAAGGGGGTTCCAAAGAGGATGGATCTAGACTGTTCTCAGTGGTACCAGATGACAGAACAAGGAGTAATGGTCTCAAGTTGCAGTGGGGGAGGTTTAGGTTGGATATTAGGAAAAAAAATTTCACTAGGAGGGTGGTGAAGCACTGGAATGGGTTACCTAGGGAGGTGATGGAATATCCTTCCTTAGAGGTTTTTAAGGTCAGGCTTGACAAAGCCCTGACTGGGATGATTTAGTTGGGATTAGGTCCTGCTTTGAGCAGAGAGTTGGAGTAGATGACCTCCTGAGGTCCCTTCCAACCCTGATAAATTATGATTCTATGATTCCTAGCTGTTTGTAAGTGATATCTGATGGACAGTTCCAAAGGGGTGTGGATTTGGCTAGCATTAAGAGCTGCCCGGAACAGTATCATAAGCAAACTTCAGCAGTCTGCCAAAGTGTATGGACTTTGACCGTCCCATGGAATGAAGTTTTTGTGGGTCGTGTATCCATATAATACAAACAAAACAAAAGTGAGATCTCTTTGATAAATAACCTTGAAATAAACTATTTATTTTTAATCAAACATGCATTTTATTTTTTCTCGTCAAACTTTCCATTCAACCAATGAGTCTATCCAGTTACATTTTAGGAATCAAGGGTTCTGCTAATTGAGTTTATAGTACAGTTGCATAATAAGAGCAATGCCTTTGCCTGTATATTAGTCATAGGAAAATAATTAATACTTCATGAAATCAGGGGGCTTGGTTGAAATATCTTATTTTAAATTAATGGGGAAAACTCCTTTCAGGTAAGGCAGCTGTAATCAAATTTTAAAAAGCCTTAAAATGTGGGAAATACACAGTTAAGGAATTGTCAAATACTTCTTTTATATATATTTCTTTTCATTTTTTCTCCTTACACTTTCTTTAATGATACTAATGATTTTCAACACATTTCCAATCTTAGATCTACTTACTGTTGTTCTTCTGTGTATAATAAAGATAGTAAACATTTCTAGTACTTTTGGTAATTAGTAAGATTTACGTGTATTCTGAAAAAACGGATTAAAAGTATCTTGTGGTATAATTATAATTTGCACACTTCTTCAAAGACTTTAGGTAGGTGGAAGTTGTAAGATACTCCAGTTACGTGTTCCACTCTTTTCTTATAATACATATCCAGGTTTCACTCCAACTATACTGTAAGTTATTAGTATAATTAAAGGAAATGTACAGATATAAACAAGGAAAGGGAAAATTGACTGCAGTGACACAATCTTCCACTAGGAGGAGTTCTTCTCTAACTAACCTTTCATGCAGTTGGGCAGAATGCCACAGATTACATATCTATATGACACTGACTTCCCCCCCCCCCCCCCCCTTATTGGAGCTTTCTAAGTGACAGTATAATTGTGTGTAGTGCTTGAGGAAACAATTAACAAACCCGTAATGAGCTTAAATTTTAAATCAACCCCTGTGGTAGCCATGCACAGCCAGCCAGAGAGTTCTAAAGGCACAGGGTGAGCAAAACTAGCTGTTGGAATCTCTGAATAATTATTGGCAAACAAAGGTATATTTCCTTTTGGTGACCTGGATGGGCAGGGATCACAAAAAGTCCTCATGGCTGGTGTTCAAAAGCATCAAGCAATTGCTGTCAATCATAATAGTTTAAATTGTCGCTTTCAGAAATACAAATTTGTTCAAAGAAGTAAAGTAATAGTAAGTGACTGTTTAAAACCTCCTTTCACCCAGCAAGCCTCAAATCTCTTCCATGATCCAGTGATCACTTTGCCCCCTACTAAAATTCAGCGACCCATGAGGTTGAACCTATGAGGTGCAGTGCACAATTCCAGAGCACAGTTTAGGATCAACTGAAGACCACTGTATCCAATCAAAACTCCAAGGGGAGGTGATCTGGACCATGGCCAGCATCTAAAGCTAGCAATCAAAACTGCTGTTACATGAAGTTCCATGTGATTGTTAATGGACAGGGGGCTGGCTCATCTCACTTGATAAACAGCATTTCCGGTTTACAGCACCTCTCCTAGCATCATGCTGAGGCCTTGTTTCATTGCCGACTCAAAGGAAAGAATAAAACCATGACTGAATCAACCAGCCCTACTTCCTGCAGTAACAACTGAGGCTTTTGCGTAGAGGGCTCCAGTCCTGATAGACTCACCCAGCCCTGACACCATCCGAGTAATTCGGACCTCTTTTTATTCTGCTTAAGTGATTAGAACCTCCAATGAATCCATGATTCATTCTGATGTGATAGAATTAAAGGGCTCGCTAGATCGTCTGGTTTGACCTTCTGTATGTCTTAGGCCATGAACGCCCTCTGGCACTTGTATGCTAAACCCAACAATTGAAATGAGATGAAAATATTACAGCCCCTAGGAGACTGGATTAGATCATTATGTGCCACAGGCAGAGAGTAGGAGGGAGCGCGGTGCACCAGTGCTTGAGTCCCCTGCAATGGCAGGGAGTTGATTACATGAGAGAGAAACCCAGATAATTCTGGGAAGTGACCCACACCCAAACACTGCAGAGGAAGGTGAAATCCCCCAAGGTCACTGCCAGTCTGACCTGGGGGCAAATTCCTTCCCATTCCCATGTATGGCAATCAGTTAGACCCTGTGCAGGTCCAGCCAGCCAAGCAGCTGAGAGAGGATGTTCGGTGCCACCTCAGAGCCCTGACTCACCCTGCCCAATATCCCATATCCAGCCATGGCCATCCCTGATGCTTCAGAGGAAGGTGATTTTAAAAGCTTTCCCAGAATACAGTGTGTTTGGGGGGGGGCAGGAAATATCCCTTCCTGACCCCTGCCAGTGTCTGGCTGAAACCCTGAAGCATGAGCTTTAGGAGAATATAAGACATAAATCAGAAGTGAGCCCTGCGCTCCACCATCACAAGCAACCCCCCCATACAATTGCAATCGTAAATTTGTGGCTGCTGTATAAAAACTACGGTATTTGCTCAAACAACGAGGAGTCCTTGTGGCACCTTAGAGACTAACAAATTTATTCGGGCATAAGCTTTCGTGGGCTAAAACCCATTTCATCGGATGCATAGAGTGAAAAAAACAGTAAGCAGAATATATATGCTAGCACATGAAAAGATGGGAGTTGCCTTACCAAGTGGGGGGTCAATGCTAACGAGCCAATTCATTTAAGTTGGAAGTGGCCTATTCTCAACAATTGACGAGAAGGGGTGAATGCCAAGGGAGGGAAAATTACTTTTGTAGCGCTAACCAGGCCAATGCAATCAAGGTGGCCATTTCCAACAGTTGACAAGACGGTGTGAGTATCAGCAGAGGGAAAATTACTTTTTGTAGTGGCCCATCCACTCCCAGTCTTTATTCAGGCCTAATTTGATGGTGTCCAGTTTGCAAATTAATTCCAGTTCTGCAGTTTCTTGTTGGAGTAGCAGGAAAATATTTTAATCCAAGTAACTGGTCAGTAGTGGTATGGATTTTCAGTCTCCAAAGAGTTAACTTCTTCTACCCCATGCCCTATGGGGAAGTCAGCGGGGCAGAGTGGTTGGATCGTGAGCCCTAGAAGGCTTGTTTTATTCTAGATCGCTAGATCCTCCAGCTTTTCAGCGTGGAGTAAACAAGTTTCCACATCTCATTATTACTAATCTTGTTACAACAGATTTTAAAACTTCGACTGTGTTAGCTATTGATGGTGGGGAAACGAATCTGCCATCCATTTCCCTAAAGAGCCAACCCACCCCTCAATCCCTCCGCCGTAGGTTTTTCTCTAGCGCCTATCACCCGGGTAATCAAGGGCACATCTCTGCGTACCGTGCGGCAGTGGCGTAGCCGCGCTGTACCAGCGCGTGTGGTGAAGACGCTCTAGGCCGAGTGGCAGAAGCTATGTCGGCGGGAGAAGCTCTCCTGTTGACATGGTGCTGTGCACACTAGCGCTTACGCTGGCCTCATTTACGTGACGTGGGGGGGTGGAATGTTCACACCCCTGAACGACATACGTTTTGCTGACATGGTAGCGTAGACATGGCCTCAGAGTCTGATCTACCGCCCCTTGCAGTTGATGGGAAAGCTCCCACTGACTTCAGTGGGCGTGAATCCGGGCCTCTCCACACAACACCACAAAATCGCTCTCCTGGCGACTGAGCGTACCCTTTTATGCCCTAGCTATCGATTGCTGTGATCTAAATTGTCCAGTTGGTGGCGCTGACGCACCACAGAATCCCGGCTCTTGGAAATCTGTTTAGTTCAGTATTTGCTGCTGCTGCTTTTCCCCCCCAAACATTTCTTTCTCTCTCTAAACCTTTCAGATCAGGCAGATTCAAGGTTCGCATTAAAATGGGGGGAAGAAGCAGCTTCCTCCTCTGCAGTGGGGCTCACCCGCTCTGCTTCCTGGTTACCACTGCAAACCCCCCCCCCCCCCCCCCCCCCCCCCCCCGCCGCCCTCACCGGGGGATAATTTGTATTCTTGGCCCACCAAGAAACTTCTGAAGAGCAATGTGCCAAGATGGTGGCAGGAATTAACCAAACTGTCCATCTGGGGACGCTTGCCCTTCACCCCTGCGAAGAGACCCCTGGCCCATGCTATTTCCCATCTCCTCTGTGATTCCCCACCTGGTTTCATTCCCTTTGTGGATTACACAGTACAAACCATGGGTCTAGATGGATTCATAGGGCCCACACCGGTGTGAATCGGGAGTAAGTCCTGCTGCATTCAATGGAATTAACTCTGGATTTATTACATCGGTGGGGCTGAGATCAGAATCTGGTCCAATACAGTTTGAATGTAGGCGTTTGAAAGGTTTGTCCACACACATACATACACATGCATTATGCACAGAAACATGCGCGCACAAGAGCAGGACCGGTAGCTTGGTCACAGCTGGAGATGGGTGAAATCTTTGGGGACCCCCCCCCCCAAAAAAAACCAGTTTTGCTGACGTGTCCGTTTTGCCCAATTGTTCCTTTAAAAACCAAACATCGGAAAAAGTCAAAACGTTTGGTTTTGACAGATTCTAAATGAAACATTTTGATTTTTTGGGGTTCATAATTTTTCACTTTCATTTGATTTTTAAACATTCAAAACCACTTACACATGCGCAAAATAAAAGTGACACAGTCCTGTAGGAACATGTCCATTTAGAAAAAAAAAATTGTTGAGGGGAAAAAAAATTGAAGAAAACCTTTCAGAAACTTCTTTGGGGGTGGGGGGAATTTTGAAATTCTCTGGTTTTGTTCAGACTCGGCCCAAAACTAATTTTTGAAATCCCGTGAAATGGAAATTGCGGCTCCCACGCAGCTTTACAGGAATGTTTGTGGCTCCCCCGTTCAAGCTTTTCGGGGTCCAACAGAAAGAGAGGCCCAGTGCATCCTAACTGCCAGGCGTACTGAAGGCTCTGACGCATTTTTATAATAATACTCCAGTCACTAGCATTTTCCCACTGGGGATTCCAAAGTGCTTTAATTATACAGCTCTCCTGAGGTAGTGAAGTGAAAGTAATAATAGCTTGCGCCAGCCTAGCACTTTTCCTCCCTCGATGTCAAAGCACCTTGTAAAGGTGGGCCGGTATCATTATTCCCCCATTTTACAGGTAGATCCACTGAGGCACAGAGCGGAGCCCAAAGTAGCAGGGTTGTAGCTGCAACTCAGGAGCACTAACATCTAGTATCCTGGTCTAACCACTAGACCGTGAGATCGTGATCCCCACAAGGGTTGTGAGCAGATGTCAGTGGGTCACAACCACCCTTTTCCATGTTACTAAAGATGAGGGTGTCAGAGAATATTAGGGTTGGAAGAGACCTCCAATCCCCTGCTCAAAGCAGGACCAACACCAACTAAATCATCCTAGCCAGGGCTTTGTCAAGCCGGACCTTAAAAACCTCTAAGGATGGAGATTCTACCACCTCCCTAGGGAACCCATTCCAGTGCTTCACCACCCTCTAGTGAAATAGTGTTTCCTAATATCCAACCTAGACCTCCCGCATTGCAACTTGAGACCATTGCTCCTTGTTCTGTCATCTGCCACCACTGAGAACAGCCGAGCTCCATCCTCTTTGGAACCCCCTTCAGGTAGTTGAAGGCTGCTATCAAATCCCCCTCACTCTTCTCTTCTGCAGACTAAATAACCCCAGTTTCCTCAGCCTCTCCTCGTAAGTCATGTGCCCCAACCTTCCTAATCATTTTCGTTGCCCCGGCTAGATAGGAAAGGGGGCCTTAGGTGTCCCAGTATGTACAGGGGGAGGTCGGTAAAGGAAAAGGTTGTGAACTGCTGCACCAGACCATGCCTTCTTTCTGTACCCACCTCCTTGTAATATAGAGCAGCAGGTGGGTGTGGGGGAAGGGGAGGAAGAGGGGTGAAGGCTGTAGAAAGGTTAGGTGTCCTGTGCCACCAACGCCCATGTGCAGGGCTGTCACCCCTCCTGTGTGGATCAGGTGTGTAAAATGATACCGGCCCACCTTTGCATGGCATTACATTGGGGGTGGGACAGGGCTGGAGTAAATCATATGGTCACCCCACCAGCCTTGCAGAGATCATTTAGAGCAACTGACTAGCCTGGAGCTGTGCCATCCTCTCTGAGGCGGGGGTTCTCCCTGGCATGGGGCTCTGGAGGCAGCTGTGGACCCACGTCCCAAGGGAGCAGGGTTCGGGGGCACTGGGGCTGTGGAGCTGGTGTGGAGGCCTCTGTGCAGATGGTTCTGACCAGCTGTGGAATTACAGATGAGGGGGGGCAAACCCCACTGCCCCTGATGGAACAACGCAAGGGGGAATTAGGGGAAGCGTCTGGCTTCGTCCTTTTCCTAACCCTCCTCTCGCTGGTACCCCCCACAATTTTGGCTGTGTGGCCTCATCCCTGATTTACAGAACAGGGGGCAAAGCACGGCGACCGCAGAGACGGCCACATCCTGTCCCAAAGTGGTGGGTGGCATGGCTGGGGGGGCCACCGAACCACAGCTGCGCTCCACCCCCAGCGGTGGGCCTAGCGGGTGCTGCATAAGTGCTCTGCCAGGCACCCTGGCTGAACGTTGCGCCGTTAAATGCAATTTGTTATTGTTATTGCCATGCGAAATAGCCTCCCCGTGACTCGGTTTCCCCATTTACAAAAGGGAGCCGATACTTTCCACCCCCCTGCTAGGGAGTTGTTTTTTGCAGCTTAATGGGCTAACGTTTGCAAAGCATTCTGGGAAGTCTCTGCTGGAGTGCGTCATGAGCTGGTTTATAATATCCATTTGCCGGCACTTTGAAGCATAATGACATTTTACACCTTCAAAGTGCTTTAACTAATTAAGCCGCATGCCACCCGTGGGTGGCAAGTCAGCATTTGTTATCCCCATTAGGGCGAGATGGAGAAACCAAGGCAGCCTGGTGAAGCCATCCCAGCGCCAAGGAAGGAGCTGGGATTAGAACTCAGGGCTTCCTGGTTCCCACGGTTCAGTGGCTGTTGCATACCTTTGACACAAGGTGGAAAATGGAAGTGCTAGGTGCATGTTAAGAAGGGATGTGTCTGTTGAACTTTCCCTTTTGGGCTCATAGCAAACGGTCCCTGATTGTGGTGCCTCTAGGTCATTAGAATATGGGCTGGTAAGACGCGGGTGGCCATGGGGCAGCTGGGTTTGTAATCATAGAATGTCAGGATTGGAAGGGACCTCAGGAGGTCATCTAGTCCAACCCCCTGCTCAAAGCAAGACCAATCCCCAGGCAGATTTTTGCCCCAGATCCCTAAATGGCCCCCTCAAGGATTGAACTCACAACCCTGGGTTTAGCAGGCCAATGCTCAAACCACTGAGCTATCCCTCTCCCCCGCTTATGTTGCAGAGGTGCACCATCATCTCACTAGTTTAACAGTAACAGCTGGTAGTCCAGCGGTTCTCTGTAGGGGACCAAGATCCAGTCATGATGATGATTCCAACACCTATGTGTCAAACTGGATCAGACATAGCTACTGTCCTGCCAAATGGGGCAAACCAAATGACTGTTGATGGGTCAGTGGCAAGCTATGCGAGTGTCTTTGCCCGGCTGGAGAGAGGAGTTTTGTGGCTGAAACAGAAAGAAACCCGTGAATCTTCTGGCCTTGTGTCTAGAGCCAGTTGGATTTTTTTTTTTTTTTAATGCAGAAAATGTTGACCCTTTTGGTTGAAAAACTAAAAACTGACCCCAAAAAATCAATTTTGGGGGGGGATGAAAACTGACAATTTTGGGGTGAAACCCGCTGATTTTCCACCACACATTTTCATTTTTCAGATTGAACATTTTTAGGAACGGGGACACTTCCCATGAACGTTTTTCTTTCCGTTGGGAAAAACAATGTTTTGACAGACAATTTCCAGCCAGCCCTAATTACGACCCTAGTTTAACCCTTGAGCTGCAGTCACTATCCAAGCTTTCTCCTGCGGCCGGCCTTCACAACCTTGGAAAGTACTTGGGATCCCCTTGGAGCCTGATTTTTAGAGGTGACAATGTCCTGCTGCGTTGGTGTTAGCTGAGTGCTTGGGGAAGTCAAGCCCTCTACTGGCTGATCCAAGCATCATCTCAGGAAACTGCCACTACAGCTACCGCTGTGATGGACTGGACAGAGATTGGATAGGATAGAAGCTTTCCAAGCTATTATGCATATGAGAGGAAGGATGGTCCAGAGGTTTGATCCCTAAACACAGACAATTCCCTGCTCCAACATGGGCTTCCAGTGTGATCTTGGCAAAGTCACTCGGCCTCTCTGTGTGTCAGTTCTCCAGCTGTACAATAGGAATAACCCTTCCCTATCTCGCAGCTGGGCTGTGTGGGTGACTACGTTAAAGATTGGGCAACGGGTGCTGTATGAATATCGAAGACAGATAGCTACAGCCTGGAGGAGTTGCTTGTTCCCTGACCATCATTCACTTCCGGTCAGTTTCTCAGCTAGCTCCCATGATCCCTGTATAGACAGAACTCGGCCAACCCAGATTTCTGATCAGCTTGTTCGCTGGCTTTCTCTGAAACAACTGGGTGAGTTCAGCGTTGTGCTTGAAAATAAGACCTGCTCGGTCACAGAAACGTGGTGCTGGAAGGGACTTGGAGAGGCAGGATCAAATAAACCTAGGTCATCTCTGGCCGGGGTTTGTCCAGCCAGTTCTTAAAAATCTCGGGTGATGGGGATTCTGGTCACCTCCAGCATCATGGGTGTTGGGTAGATTCCCCCTGAAGAAAGAAGTCCAAAGACCCTCGGTTCTAGGGACTCTGATTACCCTTTAATTAACGACTGGGTGGATCAGTAGCAGCACCATTGAAGTGGAATTACCCAGCATAAATGAGAACAGAATGAGGCTCTGGGAGCCCAGGCAGGGAACAAGGGTTGATGCAGGAACCTGATTGATTAGGAGACAAATTCCTCACCCTGACATGGGGCAGGGGGAGACGTGTGGACAGCAACGTGGGGAAGGGGAAGAGTGGCAAGGGGTGGCAGGCCGGCTTTGTAGACTCAAGGGTTGGGAGCCAGGGCTGGTTTGGTTTGGACTAGGGACTTCTGTCTGCTGGAGAGTTAGAGCTGAACTGGTCGAAGAGCAGAGGTAGGAAGGAAAGTGATTTTAATACGGAAATCAGAGCAGGCAAGTTGTTGATCCCCCAGTGACAGCTACTCCCCCCTCTCTCTTGCTCCCAGCTTTCTCAACGAATAAAGCATTGGCAATGCATAGGTCAATTAATGCAGCTTCCCCCTTCCCCCCCGCCCCCCCGCCCTCCCCACAGCCCAAGCTGGCTAGAGGTGTAATATTCAAGTTTAGGAAACAAGAATCAATGACACCTCTGCCCCCCGCCCCCCCCAAGCAGCTTCCTGTAGCTGAAAGCTTGGTAGCTTGTTGCTACAGGCTCTTCATGGCAGAGGCTGCAGTTCTCCTGTGTTCTGCTTCATGGGCGTGATTTCCCTCATGGCTCCGGGAACAAGTTCTTCTCATTGCCAGTGAATAGCAGAGGAAGTGTGGGAGCTGCTGACCCACGTGTCTCCTCCTGGCAGGAAGGGATGTGGAGCATGGGGACCCCTTGAGCAGTTCCCCCCCCCCACTCACCAAATCACCCAGATGTGCACTCAGAAATACATACATATATGAACCTTCCCCACCACTGAGCCGGTTGGGATTTTTCCAACAAAACGTTTTTTTCGGCTGGAAAATGGTGATTTGTCGACCCCGAAAGGTCTCACCGGAGCGTATCGGTTTTGACAAAGTTTTCATGGGGACGGTTTCTCTGGTCGCGAATGGAATTTTTGGTCAAAGCCGGCGCACGCGAGATCTCAGAACAGCCAATGGTTTAGTAACTTTCATGTGGGAAAGCCAGGTTCTCAACCCCCTGCTTTCGCTGACGCAGAGCAGGGGTTTGAACCTGGGTCTTCCACACGCCAAGCAAGTGCCTCGGCCATTATGGGATATACTGGCACTAGAAAAGGTTCAGAGAAGGGCAACTAAAATGATTAGGGGTTTGGAACGGGTCCCATATGAGGAGAGATTAAAGAGGCTAGGACTTTTCAGCTTGGAAAAGAGGAGACTAAGGGGGGATATGATAGAGGTATATAAAATCATGAGTGATGTGGAGAAAGTAGATAAGGAAAAGTTATTTACTTATTCCCATAATACAAGAACTAGGGGTCACCTAATGAAATTAATAGGCAGCAGGTTTAAAACAAATAAAAGGAAGTTCTTCTTCATACAGCGCACAGTCAACTTGTGGAACTCCTTGCCTGAGGAGGTTGTGAAGGCTAGGACTATAACAGCGTTTAAAAGAGAACTGGATAAATTCATGGAGGTTAAGTCCATTAATGGCTATTTGCCAGGATGGGTAAGGAATGGTGTCCCTAGCCTCTGTTTGTCAGAGGGTGGAGATGGATGGCAGGAGAGAGATCACTTGATCACTACCTGTTAGGTTCACTCCCTCTGGGGCACCTGGCATTGGTCACTGTCGGTAGACAGGTTACTGGGCTAGATGGACCTTTGGTCTGACCCAGTACGGCCGTTCTTATGCTCTTGGCTCTGTGTTTTGGTGAGAACTTTGGGGAGGTCTCTGTTTCCTCCTGATTAGGGGAATAGCTGGTTCCTACCCAGCTCAGACTCCCCCTCCCCGCTGACTGTTTTTGTGCCACCCCCTTGCAAGATTCTGAGATGATTAAAAGTGACTAGTTGAGTGAATGGAGCTTGCGCTCCCCTTTCCAATGCTAGGGGAGGCCTCTGCGGGACAGTGGCTGGGGCGCTTTGCTAAGATTTAAGTATCATGAGTTCTGTTGCTACCTCTGCTGCATGACTTTGAACAAGCCGTTCCTTCTCGCAGCACTGCAGTTTCCTCCCTCTTTATCTCAGCGGGACGGGGAAGTGGATTTGCGGTGGCAAAGTGCTTGGAAATCTCGGGATGGAAAGTGTTACGTACAGACCCGATCCGCAATCCCTGGAAAGACTTCCACCGACTTCTCTGGGATTCAGATCAGGCCTAGAAGCTAAGGACCGTTATTGGCTGCCTTGATCTCTGCTCGGCACTGGGGCAAACATTGAGTCTTTAGGTCCTTCACAGGGAAACTGGATTCTTTGGGGCTGGAGGTGAGGTCTGACTCAGGGCTGCCCAGAGGATTCAGGGGGCCTGGGACAAAGCAATTTCGGGGGCCCCTTCCATAAAAAAAAGTTGCAATACTATAGAATACTATATTCTCGTGGGGGCCCCTGCGGGGCCTGGGGCAAATTGCCCCACTTGCCCCCCCCCCTCCCGGGCGGCCCTGGTCTGACTTCACAAGCAATCATTTTTGCAGCATCAGGGCACTCAAAGCACACGTGCCGGAGTGTTAGCTCATTGCCACGGAGCCGGCGTGTCATGGTGGGATTCTTACTTGAGCTGATGGGCGGATGCTGGTTCCCTCCCCACCTCGTGAGGTCTCAGAGCTCCAGGCTCCTGAGCCTGAAAGTCTACACTGCAATTTTACGGCCCCGCAGCTCGAGCCCGAGTCAGCCCGACCCAGGCTAGCTGGGGCCGCGCCACGGGTCTTTGATCTCCATGTAGACGTGCCCACACCCTCTACTGAAACGTGAGCTTTTTGATTCATAAAACAGAAATGTAGACCTGGAAGGGACCTTCAGAGGCTGACCTAGTCCAGCCCTCCATGCTGGACTAGATGAAGGTGTAGGGGTGGATGAGTGCCAGTGCTATCCCACCAGGCTACGGACAGTGAGACAGTCTCTCTCTCGTCCTCTCTCGACCCTTCCCCACAGGTGGGCTCTAGCTTTTTTGCCGCCCCAAGCACGACCTGCGGGAGGTCTGCCGGTCCCGCGCTTCAGCGTACCTGCCGCCGAATTGCTGCCGAATTCGCGGGACCGGCGGACCTCCCGCAGGCGCACCGCCGAAGGCAGCCTGCCCGCCGCCCTGGCAGGGACCGGCAGGGCGCCCGCCGCGGCTTGCTGCCCCAGGCACACGCTTGGAGCGCTGGTGCCTGGAGCCGCCGCTGCTTCCCCATGAAAACATCATCAAAACGTCTCTGCGCAATGTTTCGGCTTCGATGGATCGGTATATTTCAGTGAGATGAAATGTCATTGGGAACATCCCAGCCGGCTCTAATTCTTACCCCTTCGTGCACAGCAGGGCGCAATTTGGCTAGGTTCAGCGTCTCTGTGTGTGCGCGCATGTGCAGCAGGGTGAGATGGCCACCCCCCCGGAGCAGCTAAGATTGCCCCCTAGCAGAGGCAGGACTTGCTGGGCCCGTGACCAGACCTGGCAGGAGAAATCCTGTGGCCTAGTTCCTAAAAGGGGGATCACAGTTTGATGGCTGTGCTAGTAAGTTACGTGGCATCCGCACGAGTGGGTTTCGGTGTACCTGGCTGTCGGAGCGTTGGCCATTCTTGGCCTCCTGCGGGGGGGAGGGGGGGGTCAGGCCAGAAACACTGAGGTCTGCAGAATGCGGCGAAGCTGCTGAAACCCAGAGATCGGAATCCGGGTGCTTGAATGAACGTGTTCATCATGCTGCAACAGGCCTGCCCTCCCCGAACAGAACAAGCTGCGGGATGACACATCAAAGGAGAGGGGTAGATCTGTCGTCTTGGCCGCTGAGATCAAAAGCTGAGAAGCAGGGCGTCTCCTCTCCTGGCTGGAGGATGAGCTTTCTCAGCCCCTGTTCTCTGTGTCCCTTTAATCTCAGCTGCATCCCAGCAGGGCACTGTTTCAGGCGTGTGGGTGAGGTCCTTGTGCTTTGCCCCTTGAGTTGCCCATTATTTCTTGTCTGCAAGGGAGGATATCTCGGGTGGGATGCTCTTTTGGGGAAGAATTTTCCCTTCCTTGGTGCTTAGAGAGTGGCATCCATTGCAGAATTACATGGGGGGGTGGGTGGGGTGGAGGAATGCAAAGCTCAGAAATAATCTACAGGGCCGTGCACATCATAACGAACCAACTGAGAAAGGGACCTGGCATGAGCCTAGAAGGTGCCAGGGTAATTATGCATTGGCCACAGTCGACAGAAATGAAGGCCCATGCTCTGGTACTGACTTTGAACTGCAGAGTTCCTTGCTGTCTTGCTGATGCATTTCTCCCTGATGCCCCTCTGCTGTGAAGATGATGCAGAATGTGAGTTCTGCTCCGTGAGTTTGTGTCACATGATGTAGGGTGCACCATCAGGTCTTAAAAAAGCCAGAGCGCAGGCCACAGAGACACATGAATTAGCAGGAGCATTTTCAAAAAGCTGCAGTGACTTTTCAGGAATATGTGCAGTGAATATTATAAAAGTTCTTGAAATTCCTGGGGCTAATACCTAGAACTACAATTGCATTCTGTGTTATCCTGAACTTCCCAGTGTGGGTACCTAGAACCAGCACTGTATTTTCTGTTATCCTGAATTTCTCAGAGTGGGTACCTAGAACCAACACTGCATTCTCTGTGATCCTGAACTTCCCAGTGTGGGTACCTAGAATCAGCACTGTATTCTCTGTGATCCTGAACTTCTCAGAGTGGGTACCTAGAACCAACACTGCATTCGCTGTGATCCTGAAAGTCCCAGTGTGGGTACCTAGAATCAACACTGTATTCTCTGTTATGCTGAATTTCTCAGAGTGGATACCTAGAACCAGCACTGCATTCTCTGTTATCCTGAAAGTCCCAGAGTGCATACCTAGAACCATCACTGCATTATCTAGGCCCTCTCTGGGGCACATCACAGATTTCTCTCTGTTCTCGGGTTTCAACAGAATGCTTCATCTGCTAGTTTCCAACTGTTCCACCTAAAACACACATTCCAGTTCTGCTGTAGCATTTTCAGTGTACACCTCGCCTGAGCTACATACAGGTTGGGACAGATCGCTAAGCAGAAGGGGTAACACATGGCGTAGGCGGGCACATGAAACAAAGTGGGAAATTGGGGATTAGCTTGTTATGCATAATGGGTTTGAAGTGGGCAATTAAGGGTAGCCGGCAGTGAGCTGTGTTACAAATTGTTGTAATGAGCCATGAAACCAGAGTCCCTGTTTAGTCCAGGGTTTTGGGTGTCTAGCGGAGTTATGAATGGAAGTTCCCCGGCCGACCGTTTGAAGGCATTGTGCAGTTTTCCTTTGAGGACAAGGACTGAGAGGTCAGCTATGGAGCGATTGCTTTGTGAAAAGTGTTTGCTCGCGGGCGAGATAGGGTTTTTGGGGCCTTTGATCATTTTTCTGTGTGCGTTTGCTTGCGAGTGTTGGGAGTGTCTGGTTCCACCCACACAGTGGTGGTGGGGCATTTGATCCACGGGCTGAGGTTCACCATGGGTCGTGATAGGCACATGTGGAACCCATGAATGGTGAAAGGCGTGTTGCGATCACCGTCGCAGCGGAGCTACGCCTGCAGGTTCGGCAGCTGTCGTCCTGGCAGGGTCTGGTGCCGCTATGAGTTGGTGGGTCCTGATCTGTGGGGAGCTTGGTTCCGTGGGGTCGTTCTGGGCCTTGCGATCGGTTTCCTTCACCTGAATGATACAATGGAACCAGACTCCTTAGCTGCCCTCTGGGTTGTAGACTAAGGAGCTAAGAGGGGTGTAAAGACAAGCAAGGTCCTGTCAGGCCATTCCCCTGGCAAGATTCCCAAATGATTAGCTAGTAACCCAAACGCAGTGGGCTTCGCCTGGAAGGATAGGTATAAAAGGGAGACCTAACCCTGCTGGGCCATGTTCTCTCTGGTTCTGCATTTCTGACTGGCGTGTCACCAGCAGAACGTGTCCGTTCCCTGCCAAGGCTGCAGGCCCTGGCTGGTAGCGGCTCTCTGGTTTGTGTGTGCATGTGTGAGTTATTTTTTCCAACAACAGAGACCAGCTTCAGCTGGTTTGTGCAAAGTACTGACTTCAGGCATCCGGGGGAGTGAGCGGCTCGGGGGGGGGGGGGGGGTGTTGTGTGTGGGGGGGGGGGGAAGGGTCTTTTAAAGGATTGCAAACAAAGTTACTAAGGAAAATATTTGCAAAGGTTTCTTGTTTTCTTTGCGGGGTTAAAATGAGCAAAGCACTGCACAGGACAGGGGAATGAACCTTGGCTAAAGGGTGTAGCTCTAAACCATGTCTGTAAGGTCCCAGGTAAATGTGTTTGCATGTGGCATACACAGTGTGTGTGTGCGCGCATACATGTATTTGTGAGTATGCACGCACGGCGTGTGCGAAGTTTGTGTATGCGTGGATCATGCGGGATGTTTGTGTGAGCGCATGCCTCCCTGCGTGTGAGGTGTGCAGCCACATGGGAAAAATCAGCTACCATGAGTGCTTGCAAAATACTGTCAAGAAAAGAGTCCAACACTTTCCACGTACGTGGCAGCTGCATTTGAGGCACCCAAAGCACATTTTACAGCTGGGAAAACTAAGACAGGTGAACTGTCACCAGTTTACGTGTGACACCATTTGGATGCATGACAAATGTGTTGGAGGCAGCGAGAGTGTCAGGCCTGAGATCGGTTACAATATATTGGGTCCTCTACCAGCGGGCATTGAGGGGCTCTTACGGAAATCAGCGGTGGAGCCGGGGCTAAAACCCACGCCCCTTGCTCCCATCACTAGACCTCTGTTCAGTCATGGGGCTCAGACAAATGTTCCTGTGTGTTCCCACTGGCTATGACCACTTTGCTCTTTCACTAGCTATGGGATTCTAGTGCACCCAAGGCAGGGTGCTCGTTTGCATACTGTTACCCAGAAGGCATTGCTAGCTCCCAGAGGGCAGCCGCTGTCGAAACAAAATCAACCTGGCCTCCTGCTACATAATGGAGGGCTATGTTAGTGGGGGACTTGCAGCTTTCTGAGGGGATGTGGTGGGTTCGCCGTCAGCCGAAGTCTTTAAACCAACATTGGATTGTCTTCCTAGAAAATATGCTCCAAGATGTGGGCTGGAGGCAGCCTCACTGGATGAAAGTCTAGAGCCTGTGTAAAGCCAGGAGGTCAGACTAGATCATCATAATCATTCCTTCTGGCCTTCAAATCTATAGATGAAATCATGGCCATGGAATTTGGCCATTGACTTCACTGCGGTAGGATTCCACCTCTTAGATCTGTTTGATAACTGAGGGGTGAACATTCTCCTCCAGGGAAATCCTAACCGATCCACTCGGGCTGAAATTTGGAAGGATCGGGCCTGATCCTGTCTCAGACTTCAAGGACAGCAAGACCTGGAAGCTCTAAACATACCCAGGTTCGTATTTTATTCTCATGTAGATGAGGTGGCTCCCAACTTTTGTTGATCGACGACGTTCTCCTCGTGTTTCCCTGCACCTTTCATTCCTAGGTCGGCCGTTTGAGTCTAGCCCAGGGGAGCTGAGACCCCAAAGCCATTCCTGTCTGACAGCTGTTGGGTGAAGTGAGGTTGGCCGGTATCAGCCTTGTTCCTAGTGTCCCCCTCACGCAGTGTGGCTCTGACCTCCCAGGATCACAGAGGGGTTTATGAATCTGCTCTAACTCTTGCGCTAACAGAGCTGGACCTCCTCGTTCAGTCCGTGTCTAGATCCCGAGGCTCCAGGTTTGACAGCTGCTGCCAACCCACCTAGGGGGTGCTAAGAGGCCCTCCTTGCTGATGGTCTGTATAGGCAAGCCAAAGACTGTGAATGAATCCCCATAACATTATGCCCTGTCAGGTCTGGCACATCTAGGACAAATCCTGCTGTTGGGGAAGTGCTAGCCGCTGATCGAGCTGATTTGCTGATGGAGACGCTTTGAAGCCTGGAAGATTCACCATAGGTGCCTAGATCAGGGCAAGTGGGTTGGAGCTGCCCGCTCTTGCTGCAGTCACCCCACTCCCAGGGCTGGTGGACGCTGCCAGCTCCCAGCTCAGCAAACGCAAAGGGAAATGCAGGGCGGGGCTCGGGGCCCGCCCCTGTGCTGGGAACAACGCTGACGAAGAAAAGAAAGAAAGGGGGAAAAAAACAACAACCCAGAAACAAACCCTTTGGGCCAGGGTGGACCAGCCTCTGAGGAGCATGAATTCTCCCTTCCCAGGGAGGTGGAAAGGGAAGCGAGAGGCCTTGGGCTGTCAGTGTTTCTCTCAGTTCTCCTGCCCAAAGGCCCCTGCCTGTACAGAGCATGAAGAGATGGATCATGGGGCTGTAGACTGCACAGCAGTGTTTGCACGGAGTGTGTGTGTGGGGGATTGTGCACTGGTACCCAATTTGGCTTCTCCCCAGAGCATGCAATGACAGGGGGTAGCAGAAATCACACCCGAGCTAAGCCTGCTGTTACCCAGTGCATGGCCTTGGCAAGGGAGCAGCTCAGTCAAGAGCCCTCAACTCACATCTGCTTCCATGGGAGCTGAAGGCAACCTCGCACCTTGCAGAACTCGGCCTGTGGCATAATAATCTTGTGGATGTGGATGGTAGATGCAACATTCACATCTGGATTCCAAACCTCCCCCTCCGCTGCCTGCAGAGTTCTGGGGGAGGTGGAAGGGGTTAGGGCATCTGATTTATAGGGATTTGGGCTGATTTCGAAATCTGGATCCGGAACTGAGGCCTGATTCTGCTCTCGCACCAGATTAAACTGTTTTGACTCCATTGGCCACGGTTCTGATCGCACTTGCAGCGGTGTAAATCAGGAGTAACGCCAATTAAATCAGCAGGCCGGATCCTCAGCTAGGGGAAATCAGGGCGAGGCTGATTTGCACCAGCTGAGGATCTCGGCCGTTGGAGGTCTGCTGGTGTGAGGGAGATCGGAATCAGGACCAGTGACATCGCTGGAATCACTCCTGACACTGTGTCCAAACTGCTTCCTGTCACAGAAGTGAAAATGGTTTTGTTCTGTGCATTCTAGCAGCTAAACTGTTTTTAACGTGCAGAAGAGACTCTCTGCCAACCGCGGGTCCTCTCCTGGTGTAGATAGGCCTTAGAGCGTGAGATGAATTCACTGTGCTTGCTTCATTAGCAGCTTTCCCTCTCGCTGCTCCTTCTACTTTGCAGCGGCCAGAACCGGCCCTAAAGACTCCCCTTTCTTTGCTCGCAGGCCATAGCTACACCCCCCTCTCAGTATCAGGGTGTCCAGGGGTCGTCTTGAATGTCAAGGTGGTGGAATGCTTCTCTCCATGGGCCAGACCATCAGCCGCTGTAAATCGGTGAAGCTCCGTTGGCGTCCATGCAATGTCACACCCAGCTGAGAGTCCGGTCTTAGACTCAAGGAGGAAGACCCCGTGCCCATCCATGAGCTCACGTGTGTTCACCCCCCCCCCCCCCCCCCCCACAAACTCACATGCACCAACTCATGCAGGTATACACAGACCTTTCCCTTCTGCACTCAGAACCAAGAAAACTGGGGCAACAGACCCAAGCTCATGCATAGAGAGACACCTTTCCTTGCACACTTAGCCCCGTGGGAACTGGGGATACACACACAAATATGCCCACACCCCAAATGCATGCACGCCGTCCCTGGCAATCCAACATGCATAAGATTTTTTGCAATTCCAGCTATCTTCCTCAACAGCCTATAATCTCCCGCTCCCTGTACTTGTGACTTTACGCTTCTTAAGAACTCTAGCTGTGTTTTAATAACTGGTGTCTAGCTGTTGGAGTCACCCACTCCCAGATGCTATCAAGAAAGAAAAACACTTAGGAGAGCACTCAGAGATGACCGCGGAGGGAGGTGATCTGTAAATGGCCCAGCCCGCGGTGTCACAACATTCCCACCCCATTCCTCACATGGCAGGGATAGTTTGCAAAAAAACTACAGGCTTTTTGGTGCACTGCAGAGAGAGCAGCACAAAGGAGATACGTGTCCGCTCATGAGCCAGAGGCCCAATTTTGTTCCCACCGAATCCGGGGCGGGAGTGGGGCTTGCTACTGGGAACCAGAACAGATCCTCAAATTATCAGGCCTTTCTAAGACCTCACGTACGCCCAGGTGTTCCTGGCTGCAACTTCTATGGAGGTCCAGATTCTGATTTGACTAGGGTAAACCAGGAGTAACTCCACTTCTGACAATGGAATTGCACGCGTGTAAGCAGGAGAACTGGAGTCACTCCTGATTTACACTGCTGTACCTGAGAGCAGAAGCAGAGTCCTCAATGGAGTCAGGACCCAGATCCCACCAGGTCTCTGCCCTGCTTTCAGCAGCCCATTTCCACTAGCACTTTCAACCCCATGAGGTAGGACTGTGCTGTTGCGTCCATTGTACGGATGGTGAACTGAGGCCAAGAGAGAATAAGTGATTTGCCCAAGGTCAAATAGGGAAGCCTGTGGCACAGCAAGGCACTGAAGATGGTTCTCTTCAATCGCTGCAAGCAGCAATGGGGCATCTTCCAATTGGGGGCCCGCAGCTCCATTGGAGTCAATGGAGCGATACTGATTGACCTCCACCGAGGATGTGCCCCTGAGATGGTAGCTGCTCTTCCTAAGGGCCACCCTAAGCTCTATGCACCCTTCACATCCCAGTACGTGGGCCCTTTGTACAGGGGAGAATTGCACTCCGTAGAGCTCGATCCTGCAGTCCCACCTTGGAGCTGCCAAGAGCCCCCAGCTGCCATTCAAAGCCCATGGGAGCTGCAAGGGCTCAGCCCTTCTGGGCAGTCGCTCAGCACCTTGCAGGATTGGGGCCCGTCTCTGCAGGGTATCTGGAGACACTTCCTGCCCGTGTTCTACAAAGTTGCATTGTGTAACCTGCAGAACATGTTCCACATACATATGTGGGCGATTCCCCCGGGGGCGCACTAAACTGGATGCTCAGGCTGGAACGTGCTCGTTAGATGCTGGTGCGATTAACAAGGGCTGGGAATTGCTTCTGGAACATGGACACAAGGGGTCTGAAGTTTCATCTCCCTCCCTCCAGATGCAGAAGGACCTGGTGCCTCCCTCACCTTGCTACACTGAAAGCAAAGCAGTGGGAACCAGACGCTAGGGAGCAATTCCTGGTGGGGGGCAGGTGGCCGAGAAGGGATCTAGAAAGGTTTGTCTGGGTCCAACGCGGGCCAGAGTCGCCGGTGATGTAAACAGCATTGCCAGACCCGAACGTTCCCCAACCAGGAGTCTGGGCTCCCCAATCATGAGACTGGCTTAAAATCCTGGGATTCAACATAGATAATTTGGGGTTTTTTTCCTCGGCCTTCTGTTTTTTGAGGCTTCACGGCTCATGTTTTTAAGCTGGTCTCTGTCACCGCGCGTGCTAGAAACTGAGGCCCCAGCTTTCATGGGTTCTGACCCCCTTGCATGGTGGAGACGTCACCGTGGAGAGGCAGAGAGCTGGGGTGGGAGCAGGCCGGAGTCACTACTCCACCCGCCATCAGTGCAGGAGGTGAGGCAAGGTGCATCTGCACTAGGGGAGGCCAGGAGCACGTGTAGCAGGAGAGACCACGCTCCCTTGCACTGGGAAGCAATCCGGCTCATTAGCACAAGCCTGCCGCCCTTGCATTTGAAGACACCAGCCTCCCTTTGCACCGGGAGAGTCCCGACGCCACTGCAGCAGGGAGTCCGGATACCCTTGGACTCAAGGCGGCCGGTCTCCCTTTGCATCGGGTCGGCCTGACTCCCTTAAACGGGGGAAGTCCAGCCTCCCTATTGACCGGGTCTCCAGCGTGTGCAGCTCTGCTCCGGCTATTCCAGCTCCAGCCCCTCTGCGGTGGGTGATTCACCCTGGGATTCCTCAGCTCTGAGGTGGTTCCTCTCCCCCCCCCCCCCCCCCCGTGTTTAATATTGTTCAAAGCCCTGAATCAGAGGGTGTGGCCACAAATCTCCCAAACACACAGGCCTCGGCAGGAAAAGAAGCAAGAGCCTTTCTCAGTGCGAGATGAATACCTGGCCCGGTGCCACGAGGGTTCTGCCAACCCCACAGCACCCAGATCCCTGAGCGCTTGGGGTTTGCGCCTCTCCTTACGTCGCTGATTGATTTTACCCCTCTCTCGACAACAGCCACCCATTTGCCCCCTTGCGCCCCGCTGCGCGGTCCCGGTTCCCACGCCTGGGTCCTGCAACGGCAGCTGAAGTTCCCCATGACTCATCCTGCCTAAGCTTCAATCTCAAATACTTTCTCCACCCTGCCCTACCCGTGGGCGCCGCCCCGGTTCGCCATGCCCCATACGCCTCTCTGCTCGGACTGCGGGGGACTGGAGGCTGCTGCCGGGGCCCAAGCGCCCCCTCGAGCCCCCACCGACGGCACCACCTCTATGTCCTTGGCTTGCTGTGACCCGTTGAGATGGGGTTCGGACTGCGTGCTGACTCAATCCTGGGTTTATTCTTGAGTTGCTCTACGCCTGCACCTGGAAGAGACAAGTGAAACAGGCAAGGATGCAACACACGGGGGGCCCCTGCTCACTCCTGGTCCTACGTGCAGGCTTGGGCAGTGGGGAGGGCACTGGCTAGGTGGTTAGAAGACCCGGGTTCTATTCCCTGCCTCTGACCAACTGGGTGGCCTCGGGCAAGTCGCTTCCCCTCGGCGCTGCCTCCTGCCCTTTGTCTGGCTCCTCGGTTGCCCCTGGTGGAAAGTGAAACTGGCTTCCCGAAGTGCAAGGGAGCATGGACTCCTCCAGTGCCCGGGTGTCCAGCCTCCCTTGGCCTGGGGAGAGCTGCCTCTTGCTTTGAGTTTGCACAATGGGGCCCTGATCTCAGCGCCACACCATCCCATGCGGGAGGCAATTACAAAAGGCCAGCGCTCGGGCGACCGGGCCCTGCTTTCCTTTTGCCTCTCGCCTCCAGAGAAATGAAACCCTCCGCACCCACACGAGCAGCTCCACACCCATCTGCCCCCTCACGCCAGGGCTCTGGTCAGCGGGAGGGTTCTCCAGGCTACCCGTGGGCAGCGGGCATCACCCTGGGCTGGCCCTCTCTGCCCACCAGCCCTGCTCCCATGCAGAGGCTTCGTTCAGGCCTAGCTGATGAGCCTGGGGTTGGGCTTGGTTTGGCAGGGTATTGAGGCAGCAGCTGCTAATACTGGTGTGTGTGTGTGAGAGAGAGTGCCTTGGCATGCCTTCAGGCAAAGGTGTGGGCACCTGCGGAGGCCCCCACCCTTTTAGCCCGGGGTGTGTGTGTGTGGCGTGGGCTGACACAACCCCCCTTTGGCAGGCAGGACGCTGCGTCTTGGCAGCACAACAAGGGCTGTGGCGCTTCTCAGAATTTCCCGGGCTCGCCCGATCCGGGCCCTGGCATGCAGAGTCACGGCGGGCTTGGCGCGTGCATTCCTGCGGCAGCTGCAAGGACGGTGCTGGGCCCGGCCTTGCGGCTGGGGACGGAGTCCCCCAGGCCGGGGCTGGTGGGCAGAGGGCGCCGTGCGGTGCCCTGGGAGAGCCGTTCCAGCAGTCGCCGGGGCGTGGAGGAGCCAGTACCCCCTGCTCTTTGCTCGGACCTGCCTTCAGTGGGGCAGCATGGCAGGGGGGAACAGTCCTTTAGCACATGAACTGCAGTCTGGCTGAGGCCTCGGTGTAGGCCACCGGCCTGGGCCCAAAGTATCCCCACCCCGACTAAGTAGCTTTCCAGCTGATCCATGCAGGACTGCAAGGTCTTCTTCCTCCCCCCCCCGCCACGTGGCCCCACTGTGTAGCCCCCACGCTGAGCATGGCCATCAAGGCGGCCCGGACAGCCTCGGTGTGGGAAGGAACGGTGACTCGGTGGGCACTCCCGGCACCGTGCTCTCCCCGAGAGCCATGGTGCCCCGCCTGCTCATTCCCCTGAGGGGAGCCCTCCGCTCTTTGCAGGCCCCAGCAGGAAAGCTGAGCCAGCCACAGGCCGCCTGGAGTGCTGCCGACACCCTTCCGTAGCTGGGGCGTGTGTGTGTGTGTGTGGGGGCGTCAGTGGGGAAGGGGGCCGTGCAGAGGGTCGGGTGTGGGTGCGGACGCGGAGCGGGGTCAAGAGGTGGTTGCTGACCCCGCTCCGCGTCAGGCCGTGCAGAGGGTCGGATGTGGGTGCGGACTGGAGCAGGTTGTGATTGAGGTGAAGCTGCAGAGATGAAGTTGGGGTGCCCAAGACTGGAACTAGGGTGAGGGGCAGGGTAGCAGGCCAGGCCTGAGGGGCATTGGCAGAACATTGTGTGGGGAGCATAGGACTGGGACTGGGGGGGAGGGCGAGGGAACAGAGGGGCAGGCCAGGCCTGAGGGGCATTGGCAGAACGTTGTGTGGGGCGTGCAGGACTGGGAGGAATACACTGGGCAGGAGTGGGGGGCACTGGCAGAGCTGTGTGTGGGGAGCCCAAGGCTGGTGTACGGGGCAGGGGAGAGGGGCTGCAGGTCTGGATTGAGATGCAGCGGCAGAGCTGTGTGGGGGCAAGAACGCTGGCTGATCGCCTGCCTTTCTCCAGCCTTTGCTACCATTCAACAGCAGCTGCTCTGCAGGCGCATTGGGAGGTTGAGTCCCCGCAACGTGTTTTGTGGGGCAGGTTACAGTTCAAGAGGAGGGCGAAGGAATTCTGGCCTATCAGGCCAGACAATGGTGTGAAATACTTCCTGGCTCGTTTATGGCCGGACCAACGTCCTTGCTGGGAGCCGCACACAGCCGCAGCGCTTCCATTGCCCCGAAGCGGGATGGACAGGGTCAGGCCCACTGGTTACTTGGCAACTGTGATGATTCAGCGCATCTCGGACACCCTTCTTAGCAGACCACGACATGCCTCACAACCAGGGCTGCACTCTGGGAGTCCTGAAGCGCGTCTGTGTGCACGGAGCAGGGTTCTGGGGTGGTCCATGCCGCTCCCAATGGCGGGACGGAGCTGGGAGGCCTGGCTGAACGGCAGCTGCGGTGCTTATGGCTTGCAGACCCTGCCAGCTCAGCTGGGCCTGAGCGAAGGACCTTGCCGTGGGTGTTGCAACCACCTGGCAGGAGCGGGTGAATGGAAAACACCCAGCCCCATTGCCGAGGGGACGGAGCAGGTCTCCCAGGCTGCGGGGCGAGCCACAGAGCCATTGCGGCAGCACTCAGGACTGCCCAGGCCTCGTGCTGCAAAGGGGGGGGGGGGCTGAGGCTCCCCCACTTTCGGCTCATGTCCCGAACAGAGGTGAGCTCCAGAAGTTCAGCTGTGACCCGCTCCACCCCCTGCATCCCTAGGTTCAAATCCCCACACCTGGCTAGGCAGGGAGGGGAAAATGTCCCTGGCAGATGATCCAGGTCTCAGGGCTGAGGTGTTTGCATTCCTCTGCTGATAGGCCAGCGGCCGTTGGGCAAGAGAGACAGATCGCCTTATACGGGCAAAAAAAGTCACTCGACTGGCTCCACCTCCTCAGCAGAGGGGGAACATGTCTAGAACGGTGCTGCTGGGCGTGTCGCCCTCCTCCCCCGTTCCCCAGGGTCCCCAGCGAGGTGCCCTGGAGGACTTTACAGCGTTTTTACAGTGAGATCACACACACACACATTCTCTCGCTCTCTAACTGAAGGAACAAAGGGGAGCTGGGGTGGGAATCCCCCACTACATAAAGAGCTGAAGGCTAGCCCTCCCTCACCTGTTCCCTGCAGCTCCCTGCACTGGCATTGAAGGCTAATCTAGAACCCTGCCCCCCCTTTTCTAACCCTAACCCCGCTGCCAGGCGTTCCCTAACAGCTGAGTTTAACCCTTTCGGCTTCCCGAGGCTGCTGCTCTGACACTGACGACAGGCCGTTTCCAATCGCTTTGCAATGTACCCCTTGTCCCGTGGGGCTGCACCCCCACTTTGGTTTGCCTATTGCCCTGGGGCCTGTAATGCAAGAGTAGATTGGAATGGGTTGCATTGGCTTTAGGCCGGGAATGGGCTCAAGCGGGCTAGACTGGGTTAGGGCGGGTGAGAACAGACTGACCTGGGTTGGAATGAATGTGTCTGGAAGGAGTGAAATTGGATTAGGAGGGCGAGGTTAGGGTTAGGAACGTGGAACGTGTGTAGAGCAGAATTCCATGCTGGGAACCTGCTCCAGAGTGGCCCCAATCTAGCCCACATAGCGATGTGGGAAGGGCAAGGGCAACCCCCCCATGTTAAGAACTCCTGGGTTAGAGGACTGGATCAGCCTGGAATAAACGACCCCGCAATGTACTGATTTGGTGTGGCCTTGGTGAGACCGGATTGGGTCGGCTTGGAATGGATGGAGCTGCGCTGGTTTCAGTGATCCCGGGCTGGATTACATGGGATTGAACTGGATTGGAATGGTTTGCGTTGGGACGGGACTCTTGTCCAATAGCCAGCCCCCATGCCCATTAGTGCTGGACCCTGAGAATTTGCTCTGTCTCTGCACAGACTGGGCTGATCGGTTTGTTACATTTGTGGAGGGGGAAAAAAGCTCTTAGAGGAACCAGAAAGCAGCTCCCCCGGCACACTCGCCGGGCAGCAGGTAGAGGGGAGTCTAAAGGCAGGGCTTGTGATATATGCCATCATGTGCCAGCAATGCCCCTCTGCCATGTACATTGGCCAAACCGGACAGTCTCTACGCAAAAGAATTAATGGACACAAATCTGACATCAGGAATCATAATACTCAAAAACCAGTGGGAGAACACTTTAACCTGTCTGGCCATTCTATGACAGACCTGCGGGTGGCTATCTTAAAACAGAAAAACTTCAAAAACAGACTCCAACGAGAGACTGCTGAGCTGGAATTGATATGCAAACTAGACACAATCAACTCAGGGCTAAATAGGGATTGGGAATGGCTGAGCCATTACAAACATTGAATCTATCTCCCCTTGTAAGTATTCTCACACTTGCTTCTTATCAAACTGTCTGTACTTGGCTACCTTGATTATCACTTCAAAAGTTTTTTTTCTCTTACTTAATTGGCCTCTCAGAGTTGGTAAGACAACTCCCACCTGTTCATGCTCTCTGTATGTGTGTATATATATCTCCTCGATATGTTTCACTCAATATGCATCCGAAGAAGTGGGTTGTAGCCCACGAAAGCTTATGCTCTAATAAATTTGTTAGTCTCTAAGGTGCCACAAGTACTCCTGTTCTTCTTGCAGATACAGACTAACACGGCTGCTACTCTGAAACCTAGGAGAGTTAGATGCCCAGTTGTGAAGGGATTTGGGCACCGAAAGCTGTTTGGGGTTTACGGCTCCCAGCGTCAGGGATTTCATTCCCTGGGGGCCACTCTCAGTGCTGGGGCAGGGCCAAGCCTATGGTTTTTAATAGAGACAAATGGCTGATATTCGATATGCTCATTTGTCCAGAATCCAGAGAGGGTCTCAGGTCGTGTGTAAACTAACCCCTGGGCTCTGAGCACAAACACCAACCTGTGCTTTCAGCACTCGGATGACTCACAAGTGCCTCTGCCAAACACCCAGGAGCGGGAAACAATTCGTTCATTCATTTGATCCAGAGGAATGTGTCTTGGTGTCATTGGTCCCGCTGGCAATCAATTTTCCTGCTGACAGCAGAGGCGGAGGGTGGCTCTCTGGGTTTGAGGAATGGGCAGGGGAAGGGAGGGATTGTGCGTGTGTGACCTCGAGAGGTCATCAAGTCCAGTCCCCTGCACTCATGGCAGGACTAAATATTATCTAGCCCATCCCTGACAGGTGTTTGTCTAACCTGCTCTTAAAAATCTCCAGTGATGGAGATTCCACAACCTCCCTGGGCAACTGATCAACCAATCTAGGGCTGCAAGAGTTACAAGAATATAAATGTATTCCACCTGGGCTTTAGCTCTGAGGGTGCAGTGTGGTCTTGTGGTTAGGACCCTGGCCTCAGGCTCTCTGGGATCCGTTCCTAGGTCTGCCACTAATGATCTTGGGCAATTCGCTGTTCCTTGGCCAGGGCCGGCTCCAGCATTTTTGCCGCCCCAAGCAGTGGGGGGGAAAAAAAGCCGTGATCGGCGGCACTTCGGCGGCAGCTCTACTGAGAGGGACTGAAGGACCCGCCGCCGAAGAGCCGGACGTGCCACCCCTTTCCGTTGGCCGCCCCAAGCACCTGCTTGCTGCGCTGGTTCCTGGAGCCGGCCCTGTCCTTCGCTTTCCCCCTCCTCCCCTATAAAATGAGGGTTCATGATACTGACTTGTCCTTGTAAAGTGCTCTGTGGTCGGCAGCTTCGTTCGGGTGCATATGAGAGGATCATGCCACGGGCTCAGGGAGCCTGGTTTCCCTTCCCACCAAAGCTCAGGGTTGACGGAGGGCCTGGAACATGGGCTGAAGTGCCACAGTCTGCATCCAGTTCTCCAAATCCTCTTAGGTGCACATGCACTGACCACACCTGGCCACTAGGGGGAGCCTGACGCTCACACTTAAAAGCACCTCTGCACCCAGAGATAGCATCGCCCAGGAATGCAGCTATAGCTTAGATGTGGTCCGGTACGCTGACTCTCCCACACTTGAAAACATGGGCCGAGCCCTGACATTTCCACTTGGATCTGCCCCGGCACATCCTCCAGATTCCTTTCCAGATGGTGCTATTCAGAGATGAATATTTCCCCGATGATCCTCTCCCACAGGAGTGGAGTTTTATTTGTCTCTCGGTTCAGCCACAACACCCTGCCCAGTGTGTCTTGCAGAAGCTGGGCAGTGTCCCCGGCCTTGGGATGTCCCCATCCCCTGCACTGGGCAGATGCTACAAGTCCTGTCTTTGCCTCCAGCCAAGGACTTCAGGGAGAGAAACCTTTCCCAGCTGAGACTGAAGTGGCCTCTGTAATGGAGCAGTGGGGTATGAAATGTCAGTCAAGGGAAGTTTGCAGTGTTGTGATAGCTGGTTGGTCCCAGGATATTAAAGAGACAAGGTGGGTGAGGAAGACAAGCTTTCAAATTTACACAGATCTCTTCTTCCGGCCCACAGTTCATCTTTTTCACCAACCGAAGCTGGCCCCATACCAGACATTACCTCACCCAGGTTGCCTCTTTGGGAGGTAGAAGGCAATTTACAGACGCCAGCAGGCCAAACAAACTCCCTTCCTAGGAGTTAGACCTGTTAGATCATAGGGGAGCCAAGCAGGGGTGGGGCTGACCCTTCAGTCTGTTCTCTAGAGCTGTCTCAATATCCCAAGCTGACACAGTGCTTGACTGGACAATCAAAAAGATCCGGGCTGCATCCTCAAAAGGCATTTAGGCGCCGAACTCCCATTGAAATGAATTGAAATCTGGTCCCCATCACGGAGCACTTAAGAGCTAAATTTAGGGCCAGGTCCCCAGCTGGGGTAAGAGTAGCTATGCTGATTTACCCCAGCTGAGGCTGTCTGGCCCTTAGAGTCGACTTGAGAAGCAGGGATAATGGCGTGGAGGGGGAAGGGTGAGAATCACAGCAGTAAAGTCAGAGTGACTCCCTCCAGACTTGGGCACGTCACAGTGGGGCCGACAGCTGTTATTCCTTCCCTCTGAGGAGGCCAAACATTAATTAAACTGCCTTCCCTCCCCCAAGGTCTGTTTTAGTCTTCCCGTTGCAGATGGGGGAAACTGAGGCACAGAGTGGTGCCGAGACCTGTCTACGGTCACCCACTGAGTCACTGGAAGATGTGGGAACCCAGGAGTCCTAATTTCCAGTCCCCTTCCAGGCTTCTTCCAGACCTAAGAATAGAACCCAGGAGTCCTGACTTCCCTGTTGCAACCACTAGACTTCACTCCCCTCCCAGATTTAGGAATAAAACACAGAATTCCTGAGGCCTAGTCCTCTGTTTCAGCCACTAGGCCCTGTTCACCTCCCCCAGCTGAGACTAGAACCCAGGCAGCTTCTCTCCCAATCCCCTACTCTCACCCCCAGACCTCACTCTCCTCACCACTGTCCAGCCTCCCAAGAGGCTGAGATACAAAGGGGTGTAGACGCTCTTTAGCAAGGGAGGCCGACCTTAGGGGCAGACCCTGTCTTACAACCCAGAGCCATGGCTGCTGGCAGAGACAGGGATGCTTACAACCCTCCCATGATCTCACGTCTCAAACTACCCCCATTTCGCCCCGAGTCAAATGTGCAAATCCACCCCCGCACCCCACCCCTGCCCTCCAAACAATTAGCTATTTATTTCGGTTTTGGAAATATGACCCTTTTCATTCCCTCTCTCTCTGTCTCTCTGCAGCACCTCAGCCCCACCCTGCCATCCAGAGAGGTCGGTGCTATTCAGAGCGTGGTCATTAATCCTCCAGCTTTCATGCACCCTTCATTTCAGAAAGCTTCACACAAGCGCTGCTTTGTTCTTCACTGGCTGGGCTGGAGGTTAAGGGCTCTGCCAGATCCCACCTCTAGGGGGAGCCCTGTACCCAGGTACAATCTCCCTCATGTCTGTTTCGCAATTTGCAAAGCAGGAGGGACTCCACCCAAGTCAGTGTTGTGGCAGGCAGGGAACTGACAGCTGGATCCCCTTGCAAATCCCTCAGGTCTAAAATGTGGGAAGCCGCTTCTCCTAGCCAGCATTGTTTTCTTCTCCTCCTCCTCCATTCCTGGTCCTGGCAGGGGTGGAGCTCAGAGGATGGGAGCGGGTTCACCCGGAATTATGCAGCTTCTTCCGCGGCCTCCACCTGCACAGCAAGACGAGCCCCTCGCAATTGTTGCTGGGCCTGATTCTGAAGTCACTTTATGCCAGTGTAAATCAGGAGACGTTTCACTCATCTGCTAGGGAGGCAGCGTGACCTAGTAAATACAGCACTGATCTGCGACTCAGGAGAGCTGGGCTCCCTTCCTGGCTCTGCTGACGGGTGACCTTGGGCAAGTCATGTCACCTTTCCGTGCCTTAGTTTTCCCCGCTGTAAAAGGGGGATAAGGATACTGATCTGCTTTGTGAAGTGCTTTGAGAACAACAGATGGAAGGTGCAGTATAAGAGTTGTTAATGTGGTTACCTTGGGAAGAGAATCAGGGAGATCAGGAAGTATGACTTGGTTCCATGTGCTACCCCGTCCATCTGGTGTCCCTTGTCTTATACTTAGCTTATAAGCTCTTTGGTTCAGGGACCATCTTTTTGTTCTGTTTGTACAGCGCCTTGCACAATGGGATCCTAGCTGTGACTTGGGCTCCCAGATGCTACCACCATGATACAAATAGAGACATAATTGTTCTCACCCTCATTTGACAGATTGGAAACGAAGGTACAGAGCGATTCAAGAGCTAGATTATCATGTTTAAGGGCTGGTCTACACTGGGGGGGGGGGGATCGATCTAAGATACGCAACTTCAGCTACGTGAATAGCGTAGCTGAAGTCGAAGTATCTTAGATCGATTTACCTTGGGTCCTCACGGCGCGGGATCGACGGCCGCGGCTCCCCCGTCGACTCCACTACCGCCGCTTGCTCCGGTGGAGTTCCGGAGTCGACGGGGAGCGCGTTCAGGGATCGATATATCGCGTCTTAACGAGACGCGATATATTGATCCCCGATAAATCGATCGCTACCAGCCGATACGGCGAGTAGTCTGGACATACACTAAGGAGTCCTTGTGGCACCTTAGAGACTAACAAATTTATTTGGGCATAAGTTTTCGTGGGCTATAACCCACTTCATCAGATGCATGGAATGGAAAATACAGTAGGCAGGTATAAATATACAGCACATGAAAAGATGGGAGTTACCTTACCAAGTGGGGGGGTCAGTGCTAACGAGGCCAATTCAATCAAGGTGGATATGGCCCATTCCCAACAGTTGACAAGAAGGTGCGAGTATCAACAGAGGGAAAATTACTTTTTGTAGTGACCCGGCCACTCCCAGTCTTTATTCAGGCCTAATTTGATAGTGTCTAGTTTGCAAATTCATTCCAGTTCTGCAGTTTCTCATTCAAGTCTATTTTTGAAGTTTTTGTTGTTGAAGAATGGCCACTTTTAAGTCTGTTATTGAGTGTCCAGGGAGATTGAAGTGCTCTCCTACTGGTTTTTGAATGTTACAATTCTTGATGTCTGATTTGTGTCCATTTATTCTTTTGCGTAGAAATCAGACATCAAGAATTGTAACACAAGGACTCCGCGTTGTTTTTGCTGATACAGACTAACACGGCTACCCCTCTGAAACCTATTATCATGTTTATTATCCATTTGACACCCAGTGTGCTGAAACCTCCAAGTGCCACATTGAGACCTAACGGGGGGGGGGGGGTGGAATGGTGTTTTTCTTAAAGCCCCAGATGCCAGAATGAGTTTATTATCTGAGAACAGTTGCTTTCAGTTAAAAATGGAAGGAAATTTCGAATCCTCTTGATTGCAGAGGAAAGCAAAGAGAAGCAACTGACCCCCTCAGTGCTCCAGAAGTAGGAGGCAAATTATAAAAAAAAGCCCTCAATGCATTTTTAAAAAAAAATCTCCTGATTTTTAAGCCCATCTCATGGTTTATCGAGGAGAAGGTGGAGACGAGACGCATGACTTTTGAGGGCTTGGGTTGGCAATATTGCATCTGGGCCCAATTGTAGGTGCTCAGCACTTGAATCCAGCCACAGGTGGCTTGTCCAAGGTCACATGGGAAGCTTCTAATGAAGCAAGGAATGGAACAGGGGACACCAATGTCTCTTAGCCACAAAGTCATCTTCACACTCTCCATGCTGTGCTTAAGGAGCCCATAACTGGGGCCCTGTAGTCGGTTTCTCTTTGGGACGGTTTCTCAGACGGTCCCTGAACCAAAGAGCTCTTTGCGACTCAGACATAGCTATGGATGAACCTGACCTGTAGCTCCAGATCCACACTTGCCTGGACTTTGACAAAGTTTGGGCAAGATCTTTGCAGCCTGAGCTCATCCCTAGACACCGTGCAAGGTCCTCCTCGCTTGCACAATCCCTTCCTTGAGTGCCTTCTCTCTCCACTGCTGGCCTCCTGAGAATGTGCAGCTCATGGGATGTCTCCACGTTCCATGGAGAAGTTTCCTGCACAACATTCCCATGATGTGAGCACTTCTACCATAACCCCAGGGATTTGCTCACCTTCAGAGCTGCTTCTCTTTGGCTGGGAGAGTCTGATCGAAGCAGGTGAGTGGGGGGAAGATGGGCAGGGCAGATTGGCCTCAGCTGCTAAGTTCTTTGGCGTTTGTCAAGTGCCCATCACCACAGTCTCTAGGCTCTGGTACTGAATTATCCACCTGATGCCCTTTCATTGCCCATGGATCTCAGCTGGATGCCTGTTTCCCATGGTGAGACATTCAGATTCGATACCACTCTCCCAGAACTTGGGGACAAACAGCCAGAACCAGATGTCAGCTAGTTTGCTGAGTTTAGTCATATCAGGAGAGTCATAGAATCATAGAATATTAGGGTTGGAAGAGACCTCAGGAGGTCATCTAGTCCAATCCCTTGCTCAAAGCAGGGCCAACACCAACTAAATCATCCCAGCCAAGGCTTTGTCAAGCCGGGCCTTAAAAACCTCTAAGGATGGAGATTCCACCACCTCCCTAGGTAACCCATTCCAGTGCTTCACCACCCTCCTAGTGAAATAGTGTTTCCTAATATCCAACCTAGACCTCCCCCACTGCAACTTGAGACCATTGCTTCTTGTTCTGTCATCTGCCACCACTTCGAGCTCCATCCTCTTTGGAACCCTCCTTCAGGTAGTTGATGGCAGCTATCAAATCCCCCCTCACTCTTCTCTTCTACAGACTAAATAACCCCAGTTCCCTCAGCCTCTCCTCGTAAGTCATGTGCCCCAGCCCCCTGATCATTTTCGTTGCCCTCCGCTGGACTCTCTCCAATTTGTCCACATCCCTTCTGTAGTGGGGGGACCAAAACTGGATGCAATACTCCAGGTGTGGCCTCACCAGTGCCGAATAGAGGGGAATAATCACTTCCCTCGATCTGCTGGCAATGCTCCTACTAATGCAGCCCAATATGCCGTTGGCCTTCTTGGCAACAAGGGCACACTGCTGACTCATATCCAGCTTCTCGTCCACTGTAATCCCCAGGTCCTTTTCTGCAGAACTGCTGCTTAGCCAGTCGGTCCCCAGCCTGTAGCAGTGCCTGGGATTCTTCCTTCCTAAGTGCAGGACTCTGCCCTTATCCTTGTTGAACCTCATCAGAGTCTGAGCTTAAGGAACTCACGCCGGTTATGTTTACAGTACGGGGACTATAATGGCATAGCGACAGCACCGCGGCTATGCCGGCATAACTCTCATAGCGGAGATGCAGCAGTGATGGAAGGGTTTTTTCCACTGCTATAGGATCTCCGGTGCTCTGAGTGCTGGCAGCTTGGACAAAGGAAGTGTTCTCCCATAGACTTCACTGCGTCTACACTGGGGATTAGGTCGGCATAACTACAGCCCTCGCCATTGAGCGCCGTAACTACGTCGATCTAAATTTTAAGTGCAAACCGTAGCTGATCAAGGAGACAATCACGAGACAGTAATTCTCAGAGGGGCTTTGCAGTATCAAAAACAGGACCCAGGCAGAGGAACAGTCACGCTGCCTAACAATGGTTTGAAAGAGATACAAGGGCTGGTGATCTCTCTAGCGAGCAAGGGACATGGCTCTAGCCAGGAGACCAGGGGAGTATGTTTGCAGGGATGTTGGGCGTGAAAAGGGATCTCAGCTTAAGGGGTGACTTGATCACAGTCTATAAGTACCTTCATGAGGAACAAATATTTAAGAACGGGCTCTTCAGTCGAGCAGAGAAAAGTCTAACACGATCCAATGGCTGGAAGTTGAAGCCGGACAAATTCAGTCCAGAAAGAAAGTGTAATTTTTTTAACGGTGAGAGTAATTACCCATTGGAACAATTTACCCAGGGGCGTGGTGGATTCTCCAGCCCGGATCGTTTTAAAATCAAGACTGGATGTTTTTTGGACAGATCCATTCTAGGAATTATTTCGGGGAAGTCCTGTGGCTTGTTGGTAGGTTGAAGTCCTGTGGTTTGTGTTATGCTAGAGGTTGGACTAGGTGAGCAGAGTGGTCTCTTCTGGCCTTGGAATCGATGACATTTGGGGGGGTTGTCCACCCCCCAAGTTTCAGCTGATAAATATCACCCACCAGCTTTAGTTGCAAACTTGCAAGGCTCAATCCGATGGGCCTTATTCACGCTGGACCGCACTCGTTCAGTACAACCGCTTGCAAAATTAAGTGCAACTGACCACGAGTAAGGGTTGCAGAATCACACCTGTGCTGGTCAGGTGGGCTAGGCAGCACAAGGACAAAACAATCTTCCAGCAGGTACTTTATGCAACAAAAGAGCTACCGCCAGTGACCAGGGCAGCATGGGATCAGCAATCAGTGTGGGTCCCATGTCCAGCTCCGCTACTGACTCGTTGGGTGACCTTGGTTGAGTCATGCTACCTCTGTGCCTCATTTCCCCATATGCAAAACAGGGATGATAATAAATAGCTCCCAGGGACATTGCTAGTTAATTCATGCTAGTAAAGTGCTTTGAGATCCTCAGTTGAAAGGAGCTATATATAAATGCCAGGAGTCTATTATTAATCCCGTGGCACAATCACTGGTGACAAAGGAAAATTCAGGGCAGCAGCCTCTGCCCTCCAGGAATTGAGGGGTGAACGGATTATTTTACTGTTACATTTTAGTTTTTCAAGTGCCACAGGCTTCTCTTGTCCCTGTGCATGCAGTGCTGGTATGAGGATCTTACCCTGGATTCTATGGATCTATAGCAGGGGTAGGCAACCTATGGCACGCGTGCCGAAGGCGGTACATGAGCTGATTTTCAGTGGCACTCACACTGCCCACCGGTCCGGGGGGCTCTGCATTTTAATTTAATTTTAAATGATGCTTCTTAAACATTTTAAAAACCTTATTTACTTTACATAGTGGTTTAGTTATATATTATAGACTTATAGAAAGAGACCTAAAAACGTTGAAATGCATTACCGGCACACGAAACCTTAAATCAGAGTGAATAAATGAAGACTTGGCACACCGCTTCTGAAAGGTTGCCGACCCCTGATCTATAGCCTACATATCTTTGCCCAAATATCCCAAGCACCTTACCATGAATGTGCCATGTACCTTGACATTAACAGCTCACGTACCTTTCAGAGAGCACCCCATGTACCTTCTCATGAACATCCCATGAAAACCCCATGTACCCTGCCACAAACATCCAGTGTACCTTCCAATGAAAATCCCTTCGATCTTATCATGAACATCCCTTGTACCGTGTCATGAAAAACCTACAAGTGCCGCTAACTAATTGAGGTAGTTACTGTTTTGCCTAGGGAGGTGGTGGAATCTCCATCATTGGGGATTTTAAAGAGCAGGTTGGACAAACACCTGTCGGGGATGGTCTAGAAGATAATACTTAGTCCTGCCTTGAGTGCAGGGGACTGGACTAGATGACCTCTCGAGGTCCCTATGCTACTATGATTCTATGAACATCTCATTAGCATCCCATGTACCTTATCATGAACTTCCATTGTACCTTGCCATAACTATCCCATGTATCTTCTCATGAACATCCTTGAACCTTCTACTGAACATGCCACACACCTTCCCACGAACATCCCATATACCGTGAGAGAGGAGAGCAAAGAATCTTGAGCAACATGGAGCTGGAGCTGGAGCCAGGATGGGGAGATGAAGATTTTCCAGCAGTGAAGGAGAAAGGAGGTTTGGAAGGCAAGTTGGGTTGGCAGTTGATCAAGTTGCGAGGACATCCCTGAAGGAGACGTGTGGAAGAGGCTCAGAACGTGTGAGTGAGCGGCTGGAAGGAGTTTAGTAGTGGGGAGGTAGATTTGGGATTCATCTGCATAGAGATGGCAGTGGAAGCCACAAAAGGTTACCCAGGTAGAGGGGCAAGGGTAAGGGGGGCTCAAGGACAAAACCCTGAGGGCTGCTGAGAGACAGAAGGAAGAGCTTGAGAGGAAGGATGAATTGAAGGCAGGAGAAGAATCACCTGTGAGGGAATCCTGAAAACTAGAATGGACGGGAGAGGGGGCAGACAATATTGTGAAATTTTTTGACCAGCCCAGTTAAAACAAAAGGTGAACATTTCACAAAACTGTCCATGAAAAATGTTCTTCCCATTCTGGTGAAATTTCTAAACTCAAACCAACTAATAAAGGAGGAGAAAGTGATGAAAGGGGAAGAGCAGCCAAGGGGCCCATCATGAACAATTGCCCTTACCTTGGTGCAAATTAGGTGAGGACAAAGGAGACTCCTAGATGTTATGGCCAGAAGGGGCCACTGGATTATCTAATCTCCTGCATAGCACAGGCCCGAGATGCTCACCCAGTAATTCCTGCATCCAGGCCACCAGGGTGAAACAGGTGTGAGATCAGCATTAGACCCTGTGTCTGCAGGGAGCCCAGTGCACTCCAGACGGCTGGGGATGTTCCAACAAGTAAATACGAATTGCTGCAATACTGGCATGACTGGCACAGGGGCTGCTCATTAGCAGCTCAGAAATGTGCCTTTGTGCCAGCTTTTCAGTTGACTTGCAGCACTACCAGCTCATTAACGACGGGGTTATTGTGAGCATCTGAGGCAAGGGGTCAGCCTGACCTGCCAGCAGCTTGTAACGTCTCACCCATGAATGATCTCAGCACTCCCGTGCAGAACAATCCTCCAGCTTCACTTGCCGGCAGTTTGTTTCCACTCAGGCACTGGATTTCGATTCCTGCGCAACCTTCGGCAAGTCACTTAGGTGCCGCTTTGCAGAGGTATTTAAGATCTGGGCCTTAGCCTCTCTGGGTAGATCTATGCTGCAATGAAACATCTGTGGCTGGCCTGGCTCAGGTTACAGGGGTGTAAAATTGTGGTGTAGACATTTGGGCTCTGGCTGGAGCCCAGGCTCTGGGACCCACCCCCATCATGAAATCCCAAACATCTACATTGCAATTAAACAGCCCCGTAGCCTGAGCCTGAGTCAGCTGACATGGGCCAGCCACGGGTGTTTCATTGCAGTGTAGATATACTCTCAGTGCCCTGTCTGTAAAATGGGCACAGTTGCCTTGCTTGTCTCTTCAGACTGCATGCACATCAGGGCAGGGCTTGAATCACTCCCCCTTGATGTGTTTGTACAGCACCCAGTACTGCCAGCCCAGAGCGTTCAAAAATTATGAGTCAGGTCTCCAAAACAAATCACGAGATTGGCTTAAAAATCATGGTCTTTTGAAAATAATACATTTTGGGTTCTTTTCGTTTGTGTTCGTCCCGGAGCCTTTAGCAGTCGTCTTTTCCAGCTTTTCTCTGCCATAACAAGGGCTAGAAATGGACTATTTTTAAAAAATGTCATTCTTACAGTCATCACCTGACTCCAGGAGCTGGGGCTTTATGAAAAGCACTCAGTATTGTGAGACTCGTGATAAATTGCTAGAGTTGGCCACACTGAGAAGTAGATTCACAAAGAAACGTACACATGGTGACGGTTGCTGGGCATCACCATGTCTAACTTTTAAGTCCCTAGAAAATCATTGGGAGAGATCAAAAAGACTGGGACTGTTCATCTTAGAAAAGAGATGCTTAAGGGGGGGGAGGGGAACATGATAGAGGTCTATAAATCATGAATGGAATGAAGAAAGTAAATAAGGAAGTGTTATTTACTCCTTCTCATAACACAAGAACCAGGAGTTGACCCCATGAAATCAATAGGCAGCAGATTTAAAACAAACAAAAGGAAGTACTTCACACAATGCACAACCTGTGGAACTCATTGCTGTGGGATGTTGTGAAGGCCAAAAGTATGGCTGGCTTAAAAAACAAAAGAACTAGATAAAGTCATGGAGGATAGGTCCATCAATGGCTATTGACCGAGATCGTCAGGGAAGCAACCCTGTGCCGCGGGTCATTCATTCCAGTGTAGATGTATCCTGGATCTCCTACCTGCCAGGTGAATGCACAAGGCTAGGTCTCATGTTTGCTTTCTCTCCCTCTCTCCGGCCCAATTAATCAATTCATTCTATTCTATTAAAACAGAGCAGATGGGGAACTTCTTCGACAAAACATTGGTTTCATTGGAAAGCGCCGATTCATTGAAACCAATTATTTTTTGCCTATCAGCGATTTCTCCTCCCAATGGTAGTACCTTGAAAGGCTCCGAATAACGGCTAACCGCACAGGCCAATACAGGCAACAAGCATTCATGGGCCTGATTCCAGACCCGCTGGAATGAATGAGGGGGGTCTTTCTATTGCTTTCAAAGGGCTTTAGACCAGGTCTTACATCTTCCATTATATTTTTCATCCCATCTCATGTACCGGCGAGTGATCCAGCCAAGAAGAAGGAAGTCTTTGCACTGCTGTTCCTGGGGACAGTCAGAGCAGAGATGTGCGGGGCCGGTACTTTGCAAGGCGGGTGGCCTCGCCTTCCCAGGAAGGAATGCGATCATTCCAGTAAAAGCTCCATGCTGGTGTTGTGCAAGAGAGCGTTGCTGTGACAAGTGCTGCCGGTGTTGGGAGACATTCTGAAATCAAGTAAACAGGATGTCAGCAGATGCATAAAAAACCCTACCTGTGAAGTGAGAGTCAGTTCTGGTCCTTACCCCTCTGAGTCCTCTTGGACCGGCTCCCCCATTAAAATCAACGTATCATTTTCTGTTTGGGATGATGGTATGTTGTAGATGTTTGGGTGGCTAAATTTACGCACTTAATTCCACAACAAGGCGCCTAAATCAATGGGGCCTGATTTTCAGAGGCGCTAGCCACTTTCATTTAGATTCCTTCAATATGGATTTTGGTGCCTAGCTTCAGGCACCCACGTCTGAAAATGTTGCCTTGAGCGTCTCCAGAGCTTGAAAAAGACTTTGCAAGATATTAATAAAAGAGCCAAAGAGATATACCGAGATCTCTCCGCCCATCTGTGAAATGCAGTTGCCTCTGGGGTAGAACACAGCAGCTATTTAACAGCAAACAGCAACACGGCCGGCATTACAGGTTAGAGCATGAGTTAAAGAAGGAGACTGTATCCCAGGAGACAGAATTTGCTTCCCCAAGTTAGGATAGAGCCAGCACAGTAGGGCCAATACCCCAAGGGCTTGGCTATATGTAGAGTTGTACTGGTCTAACTTATGGTACTAAACCAGTGCAAAATGCTGTGTAGACAGTTACTTTGGTTGGAGCATAGATTCATTTGGTTGAGCTTAAATCAATAAGGAATAGGGTTAAGCTAAGTCTTAATAAGCCACTCCTAAATGGAAATAAGTGTGTCCACACAGGGGTTGGCACTGCTTCATTAAACTGGTTCAAGTTTGTGTGTAGAGAAGTCTCTACTCTTATGAAAAGTTCCATGGCATCTCGAATGAGAGCTAAGTAGTGTCCTGTGGGAATTCAGGTTGCTACACCCTATCTCCACTTCCAGTCACCACCCATGTTTGGTATACCTTTCCCATACGGTTTCTTGATCTCGCTGTGTGTGTATTTCTTCAGGATGCAACATTCTCATTCCTTGCCAAGGTTGTTCCCAAACTTGCCCTTGGCAAAGGAGGGAGATTTTATTATTTGAGGGGAGATGCTGATGCAATTTTCAGGGAGGAGGAGTGGGTTGGAGAAGAGACGTCCCACTGTTGTTTCCGAAGAGGTAGTGTAACCCCAACAGACCCCGGTCAGCGGTGGGCGGGATCGAACTGGCGATCTCTGGAGCTTAGTGCATGAGCCTCTACCACAGGAGCTAAAATCCAACTGTCTGTTAGATAAGGCTGTAGAGTAGACTCATTTTATTTCTCTCTCTAAGTGGTCTCGGTGTCACTAGGTGGGACAGAACATCACACCCAGAAGACATGTGGGTTACCGTAGTACAGGCCCACCAGGGACAAAAGCCACACGCCATTTCTTCACATGTCGCAGGGAAACACAAACTTCAGGGATATGTGAAATCCAGAGCTGGCTGAAATAGGGATTTTCCGTCCCATGGGAAATTCTGCGGTTTCAAAATTTGGTTTCATCGCAACTCGGAGGGGGGGGGGGGAGGTCAGATCTCTTCAGGAGACACATTTTGTACCCGCGAATACCAGAGCAATGATAAGGTTCCCTCCCTTCTAAACCGGTCTCTAGATCGGCACGCTGGAGGTGGCTGTTGTTGGGTATCCCATCAAATACATTGAAGTCCCGAATCTTCAGGGGTATAGCATCACTGTATGACATGATCAGAGGCTCAGGGTTGAACCGGACGAATAACATTTATTATTATTATTGTTATTATTATGTGCATTACAGCAGTATCTAGCTTGATAAAGCCCCTTTAGTGCTAGGAGCTGTACATACCCATCGTAAGAGACAATCCCTGCCCCAAAGAGCTTACAGTCTAAAGAGCTGAGACAAAGGGTGGGAGGGGAAGAGGTGGAGAAACTTGCGCTAGCCAGGGGCAAAGTCTGGAATTAAACCCACCTCTCCTGAGTTCCAGCCCATTGGTCTAGGCACTGGACCCTACTGCCACTCAGAGCAAAGGCTACGTTCTCTTCTCCCCTTCCACCGAGAGGGCCGTCTCCTCCATGCTTCCTTTTTACCCCAAGCAAAGGAGTGTCCATCTAGGGCAGAGATAAAGGGCTATTGGTGTAGGTCAAGGTGGGGGACGCTCTTCGTTGAATGAGCAGGAAAGCTAAGGTGGGAGTGAAATCCAACTGATTTCCGACAGAGCTGGCTCAATCTTAGCTCCGCATCTGGCCCCCTGTGACGAAGTGGGACGGTTCTTAATGTTTCCTCTGAATACTGTGTGGGTGCCTCAGTTTCCCCTATGCATTTCTTAAGTCTCCAGTGTGCATAAATGGCCGACACCCTGTATCCTGGCAACAAATGGCTTGGGCCCTTCCCCCCTGCAAGGGAATAGCTAAAGGTGAACAAAGAGATCAGGTGACCTCCCGGCCCGGGAAAGAGACAAAGGGCAGAAAGGAGGGGCTAGAGGGGGTTTCAGTTCAGGGCTGGCTGGGGACGGGGAGTGAGTGCAGATGGGATTGTCTGGCTTGCTGGACCCCAGAATGGACCCAGCTGAGGGGTCCCGTTCACTGTACCTACAAGCTCTGTTTTAGACTGTGTTCCTGTCATCTAATAAACCTCTGTTTTACTGGCTGGCTAAGAGCCACGTCTGACTGCGAAGTGGGGGTGCGTGCAGGACCCTCTGGCTTCCCCAGGACCCCGCCTGGGCGGACTTGCTGTGGGAAGCGCACAGAGGGGCATATGCTGAATGCTCCAAGGTCAGACCCAGGAAGGTGAAGCCGTGTGAGCTTCTTGCCCTGAAGACAGTCTGCTCCACGGGAGAGGAGGCTCCCCAAAGTCCTGACTGGCTTTGTGGGGAGCAGTTCCAGAGCATCGCCCGGGGACTCTGTGACACCCCCTTTCCTATAGTACCTGACCGTCTCCAATGTATTTGCCTTCACCACATCCCTGGCAAGGGTAGGGAAGTGGGATGATCCCCATTTTACAGAGGGGGACCTGAAGCCCAGAGAGATAGAGAGACTAAGCGGCTTGCCCCAGGTCACACACGAGAAGCCAACAGCAGAGCAGAGGTCTGCTAATTTGCCACCTAGCCCCCAGGCCAGCTTTCCTCTCCAGCCACTGATGTGAGTCGATAGCCAAGGAACTGTTTCTAGAGGGGGTTGGAATTGGCTTCTGAGAGCAGGATTGCGCCTTAGCTGTCAGGACACTGTAAGGAAATAATTGACATGCCCCCCCTCCTTTCCCCTCTTCCGTGCCTCTCAATACTTTATGAAAGAGACGAAGCGGGTCAGAAAGAGACAAACTTTGGAGTTTCTGCCAGCTCTGTTTCAGCTCTGATATGCTTGAAAGCTTGTCTCTCCCCTTCCACCAACAAAAACTGGCCCATTACAAGATCTGACCTCACTCCCCAGGTCTTGCTAATATCCTAGGACCCACATGGCTGCACCCACTCAGAATAATACTTTAATAACACAGCCGTAGTGCAGCACAGACGACATGCTGGTTACACGGGTGCCATAGCAGGTGGCGACCCTACAGAAACATGTGGAAATATTGCAACACGCTTAACAGAAACATACAAAAAGGGCCTCGCAAGTGACTCATTGCCACCAGAGCAAGCCCATTGGCTTTGTGTAGACGTTGGCCCTTGGTACGAAGCAATACTGCAATGCAGGGTATACTTGAGTCTGTGACAGAGGGAAACAAATATATACACACTGACTTCAATGGGACCATGTTGATTTACACCAGCTGGGGATCTAGCGAATTAAGTTAAAAGCGACCTCATACGTTATGAAATATAGATATATAATGTTGATTATTCTCTTTAAATGACAACCAATAAATATCCCAGAACAAATAACAACTAACCTCCCTCCCCACACTGAGGTTTGTCTTTTACAGTCGTGTTGGATTTTTTGTAGCCTCCAGGAGCTCTGAGGATGATGGTCTCCCTCGTGCACTGGGTCTACTTCACCCTGCTTAAGTGGACCTTGAATGGTGTCCCCGCCTTGCGCTGCTTCTCTGCTAAAGGGTGCAGAGGTCAGCAGTGAAAGGATACGGAACAGCCAGCGTGCAGTGGGATTTCCTATGGCAATTCCATGAGCACCCAACCATACAAGGTGCTGGGTTGAGGCATCTAATAAAGGAGGCCGTGGGGGTTGAGACATCTAGTAAAGGAGAATTCGGCACCTGGCAGAATTGGGCTCCTCGACCCACCACGAGCCGCAAGTAAAACTGGCCCATCTAGCTTTACTGTCCAGTTGAGAAAAGTGCACCCCCAAATCCAGGAGAAACGGTCAAAAATAACAGATTTCTAAACTATGTTCAGTTTCAATATACTGGGCCATTATCGAGCAACACAGAGAAGGACACTTACAAACCTACGGGTTTCTTTTAAGATCTCTATCCCACTAGGATAAACCTGCTGTGGAGTCATTCTGGGTTTATGCTAGTGGAAATGAGATTACAGACAGGCCCTAACGCCATTCCCCCAGGTGACGTGAACCCGTTTTTACAGCACTGTAATTCAGATCAGCATCTGGGCCGCACTCCTTTGAAGTCAGCGGAGTTGCTCCGGATTTACACCAGTGTACCCGAGGTCACGATTATTTTATTTTTAAAGGACACCATCAAGATCGAGTCCCCATTGGCAGCAGGAAAAAAAGCCTTTGACTGAGGATTCTGGGTCTACACAAAAATGTCCCCTAAGTAGCCAGAGCGCCAGTGGTGAAACATCACCAAACACAGCCTCTGCCAACTCATGTGGCTGAGAACGTTCGCACGCACCACATCATCAGCTGGGGACAGAGACCCTAACGCAAATCCGCACAAACCAAAGAACGAAAGTAAGAAGGAACGCGAGAAATCTTTTTGGTAATACTGGTAAAATAACTCATATTACTTAGCTCTTATCTAGCACTGAGATCTCAAACCGCTCTGCAAAGGAGGTCAATAGCATTATCCTCATTTCACAGAGGGGGAAACTGAGGCATATGGAGAGACATGGCTCGCCCAGCAGAGTCAGGAATAGAACCCAGGTTTCCTGAGTCCAGTGCTCCACCCACCAGGCTCTCCCATACTACCTTCCGCTATGTTGCTGCTATCCTTCAGTTTACCATCGTTGGAGCCTAAGTAATAACACTTCCTCCTTCTGCAGAGCTTTCACTTTGAAGATCTCAAAGGACATCAATGAATTAAGCCTTAGGAGCCCCACCTCAGGGAGGTAGGATCAGGACAAGTTTGCTGGGGCTGGTGTGAGAATTGGGCACGTTCAAAGAAAGTTCTGCCAGGATGGGGGTCCCGCTTCTAACCAGTGATGGAGTTGGGAAGGCGTCAAGGAAACACTGGGAAGAGCTGGTTTGCGGTTGATTCCCATTCTTGGCCCCGCAGACGTTGGCAAGAATCGGGCTTCAGGAGAAGGCATTCTGGTCTCGTTCAGGTGCAGTTGGCAATGCGTCTGGCATCTATTCCGCAGGGATCGACTCCTCACGGCAGTGTTCTTCGTCGGACAGCAAGCGATGCTTCGGACGTGCCCCGCTGGGCCGTTCGTCTGCATCCCGACTTGCTGAGCCGCCGCTCTGGCTCCTGGCGAGGACGGCCTCTGCCACCGCTCCATTTCGGGTCACTCCATCAGTAGAATTGCCCCTCGCTCGAGAAGCCAGCTGGGAAGACCCCGAGAAGCTGGAGATGGAAGAAACTGCAGGGAAAGGAGAGGAGAGGAGTGGCTTGGTGTTTATTTTTCCTACAGCTGCCACTTGCATCAAGCTATAGTAATAGATGCTTACAATGCCTAGGGCTGGAGTGGATGCTGCTGACGATAGGGCACGTCGGGGACTCCATGCTGGGAAGGTAAAGACAGGCGTTAAGAGGCTATGGAACACAGACGGGTTTCAGACCCTTGTGCAAAATGCTGCCCTCCAAACAATGTGATACCCAGGCACCGTGACCCGAATGACCTCAGGGAGGTTAGATAGGTGGAAATGGATGTAGGACCTGATCCTGCGTACTGTCCCCACTTGAATGGGGTTACATGGGTGGAGATGGAGACAGAATTTGACTCTCTACACAAGAGAGTATTGCATACCCCCTTCCAGATCTACCAGCTCCCCTCGAACCCCCTTCCAGATC
>NW_020665187.1:3401413-3403373 GCF_002925995.2 Terrapene triunguis | reverse complement strand
AGATCTACCAGCTCCCCTCGAACCCCCTTCCAGATCTACCAGCTCCCTGCGTACCCCCTTCCAGATCTACCAGCTCCCCTCGAACCCCCTTCCAGATCTACCAGCTCCCTGCGTACCCCCTTCCAGATCTACCAGCTCCCCTCGAACCCCGTTCCAGATCTACCAGCTCCCTGCATACCCCCTTCCAGATCTACCAGCTCCCCTCAAATCCCCTTCCAGATCTACCAGCTCCCTGCGTACCGCCTTCCAGATCTACCAGCTCCCCTCAAATCCCCTTCCAGAGCTACCAGCTCCCCTCGAACCCCCTTCCAGATCTACCAGCTCCCTGCGTACCCCCTTCCAGATCTACCAGCTCCCCTCGAACCCCCTTCCAGAGCTACCAGCTCCCTGCGTACCCCCTTCCAGATCTACCAGCTCCCCTCAAATCCCCTTCCAGAGCTACCAGCTGCCCGCGTACCCCATAACACTATCCGTCTTTAGCCATCTGTCCATATTTCACTGTTAGGTACAGATATAGTTATAGTGCAATGTTCACATCCGAAAAAACCCCACTGACTAAATTCTGAGCTCAGTTAGACTGGACAGTTGCTGGGCAACTGAACCCGCGCTGTACGGTGATTGGAGGTGAGGGCTCTGTCCGTTTGTGTCTCTGTGTTCTCATTGGTACATCTTCAAGTGAATTAACTACCGTATTTTATATAACAAGTTCCCACAGAGTTTTAAAGCTTTGGAGGAGTAGCCTAATTAATTAATGCAATCCACCACTGCACAATTTCTCCTGTGACAAGGATGAGGCTCGGGATCTGTTTCTCCATCGACTTGAAAGGACATTGGATCCGGCCTTTAAAGAGCCAGACTCATGCGCTGGGTGCCTGGTTTTCTCCCAGGAGGCTCAAGCACATCCTTTCCCCTGCACGCGTCCGCCTGACCCACCTGCTCTCCTCGCCTTCCACCAGCTTCCTGTAGGTGAGGATCTCCACGTCCAGGGCCAGCTTGATGTTCATCAGCTCGTGATACTCCTTCACCAAGCCAGCCATGTCCGCCTTGCCTTTGTGCAGGGCTTCCTCTAGCTCGGCCAGCTTGGCTTTCGCATCCCGGAGGGCGAGCTGGCCGTTTCCCCCGGCCTCTTTGATGTCCTCTTCCAAACGCAGGCACTGGGGCAGCAAAGGGGAAGGGAAGCGCCGTTAGGTGGGCAGCGGGTGCTGAGGCAGATGGGCAGCTCCCCCCCACCCCCGGGACTAGGGGTCCAGGCGCACACCCCTGATTTCCTGCACAGCCTTTCTTAGGGTGCTTTTCTGCCTGGAGCATCAGTGAAGAGGTCTGGGGGTTGCTGCTGCTGCTGCAGTGGGTCTATGGGGAATTGGGGGGGGTCTGAAATGCTGAAGTTTCTACTTTTGGGAGACGTCCCACATTTTAGAAACAGCAGGACGGGCCAGCAGCTATTTTCTCCAAGTTCTTTTTGCCTCCATAAACCTCCCTCCACCCATAATAAATCTTCCCCTCCCCCCCCTCATATCACACCTGCTCCCACCTCCACCCCAACTTCCCCCATAACCTTCTCCCCAGCCCCACTCTCCCTCTATAACTCTCCCCCAACCCAACCCCCATGGCACCCCTCCCCCCACTGTCCCTCCATAATCCCCCACTCCATGACATCCCCCACCCCTCCCTCCATAGCCCTCTCCCACCCCCACCCCATGACATCCCCACCCCCTCCCTCCATAGCCCTATCCCACCCCCACTCCATGGCATCCCCCACCCCCACCCTCCATACCCCTCTCCCACTCCCACCCCATGACATCCCCACTCCCCTCCCTCCATAGCCCTATCCCACCCCCACCCCCACTCCATGACATCCCCCACCCCCTCCCTCCATAGCCCTCTCCCACCCCCACCCCATGGCATCCCCCACCCCCACCCTCCATACCCCTCTCCCACTCCCACCCCATGACATCCCCAC
>NW_020665187.1:3355482-3401013 GCF_002925995.2 Terrapene triunguis | reverse complement strand
CCCACCCTCCATACCCCTCTCCCACTCCCACCCCATGACATCCCCACCTCCCTCCCTCCATAGCCCTATCCCAGCCCCACCCCATGACACCGCCCCCCCAAAGCCCTCTCCCACCTCCACCTCCACTCTCCCCTCCACAACAAATCACTGGCAAATCACAGCCCGCCCTCTCTCTGCCTTAGTTTCCCCTCCCACCCTTAGGCTATTTAGACCGTGGGCTCTTTGGGGCAGGGACTGTTTCCCACTGTGTGTCTGTGCAGCACCCGGCGCAACGAGGCCCTGATCTCATTTGAGGCCTGTAAGCGCCAGGGTAACACAGAATAACAACAGATTACCCCACCAGACTCATCCCAAGGGGGGGAGTGACGGGTGTGCGCGGGCACCTGGCTCCGACCTGGGGCCGGCTGCCGTTTCTCTTGTGTTTCCAATGCCCGAGGCTTCCCCTCTCCCGAGGCCCAGGGCTCACCTGGCTCTTCAGGGACACGATGCAGGTCCTCAGCTTCTGAATACGTATGGTCAGCTCCGCGATCTCCCGCCGGCCGCTGAAGAGCTGCTCCCTGTACGTGGCGGAGTGGGTGGCTCCTTCGTTCAGCTGCAGGGAAGAGTTGAGACGGCGTCACCCCTTCCCCGCCTTGCAGCCGCGCCTGGGATTCTGCAGGGAGCTGGTCCCTCGCGGGTGCCGGGGACAGACACTGTCTAGCTCTCTCGTCTCTCTCACTTCCCCTTGCCCCTCTTCTTCCTCCACCACCTCTCTGTCTATCTACCGCTCACCAATCCCCATGGGTTCTAGGCAGGCTCTCTCCTGCTCCCCCACACCAATGGCTTTGCGGCATGTCTCCCACGAGAGAGAGCCGTGTACCTTGCTCCAGGTAAGGGCTTCTGCCTCCTCCCAGCTCCTGAAAGCGAGGGCTTCATACTGCGCCCTCACTTCCTCCACGATGCGGCTCAGGTCAAGGTTGCATCTGTTATCGATCCCCATGACGACGGAGATGTCCTTGATTTCTGCCAGCAACTCCTGAAGCTCCTGGATGGCGGGGAGGAGAGGAGAGGAGAACTGAGCGGACACGTATGCCGCAAGGTTACAGTCAGCTGTGCAGGGCCAGCCCAATCCGTCCCATACGCAGCTGGGAGGTGGGAAGTTTTCATAAGTCAAGGCGCAGGTTTGCAAACCCCACCATGGAGTGGTTTGGCTCTGGTGTCCTGCTTAATTCAACCAACCCTCCCCAAGGTTTGGGCTGGGGCTCAGAGTAGTGGCTCTGGGTTTGGCCATTGCTGGGATTTCGAATTCTCCCAGACCCTGGGCAAAACGATGTGCTCGTGTTGCATGAGAGCACTAGTGGGTGTTGGTTGATTTAGCAAGTGTTTGTGGTCATGTCAATACCCAGCCGCTGTGCTCATCTGCAGTGGGCAAGTGGGGTAGGGGCCATGGGGGTGTGAATTAATGGGAGAGCTGTGGAACTCATTGCCAGGGGATGCTGTGAAGGCCACAAGTATATAAAAACATTAGATAAGCTCATGGAGGATAGATCCATCGATGGCTATTAGCCAGGATGGTCAGGGACGCAACCCCATGCTCTCTAAGCCTCTGATGGCCAGAAGATGGGACTGGATAACAGGGGATGGATCACTCGAGAATTGCCCTGTTCTGTTCATTCCCTCTGAAACATCTGGTACTGGCCACTTTTGGAAGACCGGTGTAGCGGGACGGTCACCCCGCTCCAGCCCTCAAAGGGTTAAAAGCCAGCCCTTGGAGAGGGCTGGGGCTGAGAGCCAATAAGAAGAGGCGGGAAGGCAGCCAATCAGGGCCAGGCTGGGCTCTATAAAAGTGTTGCAGAGCCAGAAGGCAGTCAGTCTCTCTCTAGCTTGGGAGCGAGAGGGACCTAGCTGCCTGGGAGCACAAGGGTACCTGGAGTGGAGCAGTGCTGGGGAAGGGCACAAGGAGCTGGGGAGCTCCAGCCTGGCAACTCCCCAGGCTGAGGCCTTGGTAAAGGCCTAAGGAGGTAGTGGGGCTGCAGAGGTGCAGCCCAGGGATAGGCAGAGGCAGCTGGTCCAACCCCCTTGCCTGTGAGGAGTGGCCATGACAGACTGCCGTCTGCCCCAGAAAAAGGGGGCTAGATGACGACTGGCAGTAGCCACTGAGGCAAGGTGGGCATAGGAGGTGGAGGTTCCCCTGGGAGGGGGACCCAGAGTGTGGGGGTGCTGCTGTGGGGCAACAACCCAAGATAAGAGGGCACCGGGGTCTGGGAGGGACACGGGGCCTGTGGCCGGCGAGACAGTAGGAGGCGCCGTGCCGGTGAGTCTGCGATCTCTTACAACAGGATATTGGGCTAGATGGACCATTGGTTTGACCCAGTGTGGCCATTCTTATGTTCTTAGCTAGCTAGTTTGTGCCAGATACCTGCTGACATACTGTGGCTGCCCACGGACTTCAGGGCTGACTCTGGACTGTACAACATGCCCCCCCTGGGACTCCATACCAATGCTATAGATAGAACGGGGGTCCACATGCTGCAGCAAAGGCCCCTGAGCACTTAAGAAGAATCGCCATTAGCTCCTGACAATATACAGCCTATGACACATGCCTGCCATCCAGTAGAGGGCAGTGTGGCGCTTGCACACGTTGCAAAGCTAAGGTGGCCATGTGTCCTTGGTTATAGATGCCCTCCATGAGGAAACTGTCGGTGGCATGGGGTTGCTACCGTCTCAGGATTACAGTGTCTAGCAGCCGGACACAGGACTAGGAAGTTTTTCTCTGGGAATACAGCCGAACTAAAGGGAGCTCTCCATTGTCCACCACTCAATATTGAGCCATCGCCCACCACCGCCACCCAAAGGGTAAATGGGGACTATATGTCCTATGCCTTCTCCTGCCCATGAGAAGGTGTGACTCCATCCAACACTGGGCAGTTGTGGTATGCACATATCAGCCCGCATCCACGTGTTGCAACTCCCGACTCCGGGGTGTTTGTTCTTGATGACTCGGGGGAAGTGACAACGGATGCAGACATGGTTCAGCAAATCAAAAAAGACACCCTAATCTATGTTAGGAAACCACACTCCTGTGCCGTTGGTACTCAGACAAGACCCAACCTGAAGGGATCGTAAACTAGTGGAATGCCCGATAAGCCACTTTCACTCTGCCTCTCACTGTAGGTCTCATTTTCCTCTCATGAGGGCGTAACACGACTGATTTCAGTGAGGTTACTCCTCGTTTACCCCTTTACACTAAATCACTGCATTTTCGGCCTTTTGTCCCCGTCAACGTGCTTTTATTCCACGCTTTTGTAGCCCTTGTATCGAAGGCTTTGCTAGAAGTTAGGGCACTGATGGCTTTGTTTGCGTTACCTCTCCCTGATTGGGGGAACAATGATTGGGACTGGATGGATGATTCACCTGTTACCGGTGACAAATCTCTTTCCATGAACAGGATTTTAAGTGTATTTCTTCCCCATTGAGGCTTGATCCCCAGGTAAATGTATAGGGGTTGTTAGAGGAAAGGTTAATGTGGGAGAATTCATATGCTGGAGCAGTTTCCATGCACAAAGGGCCTGATTCTGTTCACATTCACACCAGTATAAATCAGGAGTAACTCAGCGGTGCTACTTCTGACTGCCGCCGTTATAAGGGTGAGCAGAATCAGGTAAGTGGAGTTAGAAGGCTGTGAAACAGACGTGAGAGCAGAATCGTGCCCAAGAACTTTTCTTCTAGTGCGGCTGTCGTTACAGAATAACAGAGGAAACCAATTCAAACTAGGGGCTAGGTTGCGTATCAGTTACCTCAGGGAGAACTAGGGGTGGTTCAAAAAGGGGGATTATTTCATGTTCAAATTTTTTTGGTGGATTTTCCTGATTATTTGACAAATCAATTCCAAAGGAAAGTTTTTCATTGAGAAGAGAACCAAGTTTTTCTCTCCCAGCAGAGTACGCTCCCGGAGGCTGAAATAGAACGCAGGAATCTTGACTCCCAAGTCCCACTCGCTCTAGGCTATATTCCCACAGGTGGGGACAGAACCCAGAAGTCCTGACTCCCCCTTGCTCTAACCACTAATCCAGATTTACCAGACCAGCAGGACCAACAAAAAAACTCCGTAAGTTATGATGGAAGTCCCAGAAGACATTATAATGCTGTTAAAGGGACCTTTCGCTATCAATTTTGAATTGTACCAGGGAAAAACTATGCACAACAGATTTATAACATGGCTAGGGTATGTCTATACCACACACTAAGCCCAAGTTCTCCTGTAGGTTTGAGCCCAAGTCCTACTCCTGTCCACACACAAATCAATCTGACTTGAGTCAGCAAGCACTCATGACCCAGGTCCTCTGACCCTGCCTGGGGGATAGGTCAGAACCCAAGTCCTGTCATTCTGCAGTGTGGCCACAACTCTAGCTGAAGACTCAAGGCAGAAGGTCTACGCAGAGTAGTGTGGATGCGTTAACATGACTGTGAGAGCCGGATCTGGCAAATGGAAACCCAGGTTTCCAATTCAGTGTGGCCGCTCAAGCGTGGGCTTGAGAACACCAATGCGGTCCTCCAGACCCAAGTTTACAATGCTGTGTAGACATACCCTTAGAGACCTTCCCCCCTAGCTCTTGCTATAAAAGAAAGATTTGTTCCCTCGGCCCCTGTAGCTTTGGAAAAGAGGAGGCAAAGCGAGGGATCCAGGAAACAAGATCCTTGACGTCAAATAGCTCCACAAAGGTTGCTAGAAAAGTTGCTTAACCTGAAAACAGGCTCGGTCTGCGGAACGGCCGGGGCAGGTATAATTTCTTTGCATAAAGGGTGGATGAAAGAACACGACGGGCTGCCAAAGTCAACAGTGTGACTCCCAACAGAAATGAATTGAAGAGGAGGCTGGGAACGTAGCGAGGGGCGCATACAGCCAGGCCAGTCGGAGCTGCGGTGGACAGTGACGGCTTCCTCCCGTCTCTATGACATCCTTTTCCAGCAGCGCAGCCAGCACTGGGAGACAGCCTGGCAGCTTATACAGTCAATCAGGAGGCAGTACGGTCTAGTGGCTAGGACACAGGTCTAACCCTCCAGAAACCTGAGTTTTAGTCCCAGTGCACGGCTGGGTGATGTGTGCTGCAGTTCCCCCACCTATAAAACAGGGAGAATTATCCTGGCCTGCTTTGGAAAGCACTTGGCGCTTTACTGTTGAAAAGCAGAGTCTTTTTCACTTGCATGTTACAATGGTACATCAGCACCACGCAACTGAGAATCAGCTGCATTCTCTGGGTCAATTCACTGAGGTGGAGGCTGTGTTGTTAAGGTACCGACTTTCTTCTTTCTGGGTGGGTGCTCCACCCCCGCTCTACCCCGAGGCCTCACCCCCACTCCATCTTTTCCCCCCAAGGCCCCACCTTTGCTCCTCCTCTTCCCGCCCTGCCCTGCCCGCTCCCCGAGCATGCCCCGCCCTGCGGATAAGGGTGCTGGTTGAGGAGTCCCTCCCGATCCCAGCTGGAGACAAGTACATGCCTTGCAGCATTGGGCTTGTAAAATCATCCTAGCTAGCTTAACTGCAGATGCAATTCTATTGATGCTAATATGCCTTAATCCCCTTCCTTTGACTCTCGCTAAGCTATTTCCCTTAACAATATCCTGTTACGAAAATGACACAGGCTCCATCTACACGGTGATAAGTGACCCGTGGCATGGCCGGGACTGGCCCGGGGCAGCTGACGTGGGCTGCGGGGCTATCGAATTGCAGTGTAGACTTTCGGGCTTGGGCTGGAGCCCGGGTTCTCAGACCCCGGGAGCGCAGAGGGTCTCAGACCCCCGGCTCCAGCCTAAGGCCAAACATCTACACTGCAATCGGTAGCCCCCGGAACCCGAGTCAGCTGTCCCGGGTTCTAAGACTTGATGCCGTGAGTTTTTTTTTATTGCAGACGTACGCACAGAGGTAGTTGGTTCTATTCAGTGGGCCAGATTTTTGATCTCATTGAGAATGGCGTAAATCTGGAATGACCCCAAGGAAATCAGTGGGCCAAATCCTGCTCCTACTCAATGGAAATCAGGAACAGTGCCCCAGTGCAGCAAAGCGCCTAAGCGTGTGCTTAACCTTAAGCATGTGCTGCAGTGCAACGAAGCACTCAGCAAATGCATACGGCCCATCACACATGCTTCCGGGACTTTGCTGAATCGGGGCCCAACTGCGTCACCATCAGTGAAGTTAGACTGATGTACCATTGCTGAGAGAAGAAATCAGACCTAATGGAGTTACTTTGGGTTTACAACAGCCTAACTGAGATCAGAACCTGGCCCTGTGATGGTGTAGAAGGTTAGACCTCTCTGGCGCGCCCTTGGGGAGAGGGTAAAATACAGAAAAGGTCAAGAGACTTCTGCAGCCCACCAAAGGTAGTCTCCAGGGTCTTTGGAAAGCCAGGGGAACAAGAGACCAGAACTGACCTCACTCCTTTCTGAGATGGCCTGGATGGCCAAGGCGCTCAAGTGGTCTTCGCAGTCAGAAAGCTCTTAGTCCAGGGGCTGGCGAGCTCTGAGATGCAGCCCTGCTCCTTCAGCGTACCACTCCCTGCCCCTCTCCAGGCTTGACACATCTCACAGCTGTGTGGGGTTGGCACTGATTGTGCCCATTGCATTTCCCCCCAAAACAAACAATTCGGCACATCGGACATAAATTCACCCGACGTTTTGGTGCTGCCGAAATTGCATTTTTCACCAAAAAGTAAGTATTTGGCTGAAAAATTTTGCCCAGCTCCACCAGCCTCGTTGCACACACTTAGGCATCTGGTCTTATAGTTGCTTCTTACCTGCTCGTATACGGCTTTCTTTAACTCCATCAACTCTTGAAGCCCCTGCAGTTTTACCTCTAGCTCGGTTCTATGCATGGAACCAGCGTCTAAATCCTGTGGGACAAAGAAGACATATAGATTCATAGATTCATAGATTCTAGGACTGGAAGGGACCTCGAGAGGTCATCGAGTCCAGTCCCCTGCCCGCATGGCAGGACCAAATACTGTCTAGACCATCCCTGATAGACATTTATCTAACCTACTCTTAAATATCTCCAGAGATGGAGATTCCACAACCTCCCTAGGCAATTTATTCCAGTGTTTAACCACCCTGACAGTTAGGAACTTTTTCTTAATGTCCAACCTAGACCTCCCTTGCTGCAGTTTAAGCCCATTGCTTCTTGTTCTATCCTCAGAGGCTAAGGTGAACAAGTTTTCTCCCTTTCTCCCTTACTATCAGCGCTAGTAACAAAAGATCTGTACATGGGACTCTGACTTGTGCCTTGGGGCGAGAGATCTTCTCCATTGTGCACTGATGACCCAGTCCTGGGACAAAGCAGTGTCCTTTGGGGATACTATCCATCCATTCTGCAGGATGGTGGATGTTGCTGGTGGGACCCTGCTTTGCTGCTCCCATTGAGGGTGGGTGATCTGAGAAGAAGACCTCTAGATAAAATTTCTTTTTGTTAGTGCTTGAGTGCAGGGAAGGAGGTAGGGCATAGAACATGAGAATGACCATATTGGGTCAGACCAAAGGTCCATCTAGTCCAGTATCCTGTCTTCCGACAGTGGCCAAGGCCAGGTGCCCCAGAGGGAATGAACAGAACAGGGAATCATCAAGTGATCCATCCCCTGTCGCCCATTCCCAGCTTCTGGCAAACAGAGGCTAAGGATACCATCCCTGCCCATCCTGGCTAATAACCATTCCATAAAAGGAAAGAAGCAGGACTGGCCCATAAACAGTCATCTTTTAATCATAAGGAAAAGCAGAGATTGTTGAAAACACTGATGCAATGAACAAAAGCCACACAAACTGCCCTTACCAGGCCATGAGCACGCTTGGGAACAACTTATAATTAACAATAACAGTCATTTATGGTGAGCATTTTCCACAGCTCATAACACCCTACCTTTCCTTGCCAAAGATTCCAAACCCATATACACAACCATTGATTTCTGCTCACTCGTCACAAGGGCAGCTACCTCTGGGGTAGAACATGGGGGCTGTTTAGCAGGGCCTGGCTGCACTACACTTCTGCCACTGGTTTTCAACCTTTCCATATTGTGACCTCATGTAGAGAAATGTTTCAGGATGCCCCTGAAGCGAAGGTGGTTACGACCCATCCTTGCGACCCTACTGAATCATGACCCCAGGCTGAGACCGCATGGTATATGCAACTGAAACGGCACAGGAATCTTGCCTGATAGAATTTGGCCAAGACACGGCAGCTAATACTCCATGCTTTTGCCCCAAATGCTATGCGGTCTTTAGCAACCACAGGTGCTCAGGTCCTCACTTGTCTATAGTTCATTTCAAAATACATCACCTCCACCAGCCTGTGGTCCTCCTGGGCCAGGTTGTCATCTACTGAGCCCCTGCCTTTAGCGCTGTAGGGAAATGGCTACACAGCAAAAGAGCCCAGGTGAACTGGCTGGGGCTTGTGGGGCTCAGGCTGCAGGGCTAAAAATGGCCATGTAGATGTTCAGACTTGGGCTGGAGCCTGGGTCTTGAGTCCCTCCCCTGGTTTCTGGGTTTCAGAGCCGAGGTTTGAACGTCTATTTTAGCTCTGCAACTCACGGCTGCTGGTTTCTTTGTGCCGGGTAGCCATGCTCTAGGTTTCCTATAGGGGCAGGTCTCTCATGCAAACACAGAGCCAACCCAACCCTCTTATTGGTGCTTACCTGGCCCCCGTGAATGTAGTATCTGAGCGCCTCACCATGCTGCTGCTAGTCCCGTTTCACAGAGATCTGAGGCCCAGGTCCTCAAAGAAACCTGGGCCTCTAACTTCCTTTGATATCAGTGGACATTAAGCACCTAAATATCTTTGAGGCCCTGCGCCAGAAAAACAAGGTGACTTGCTCAAGGCCACGCAGCAAGTCTGTGGCAGAGCAGAGACTCAAATCCAGGTCTCCTGAGCCCAGGCTGGGGCCCTAACCACTAGACACTCCTTCCACTGCAGGTGCATCTTTGCTGTAGATGCGCACACAGCCCTGTGACGATGAATGGCCACTTACCCTTTTCAGCTCCACGAAGGTGAATTCCATGCCACTCCGTTTATGTATTTCATTCTCGTATCTACGGAGAGAGAAGCAGATTGGTGTGAATCCCGGCAGGGCTAAGCTCAATTCTGTATTGGAGATCTTGCAGGTTGCTTTGTTTATTACAGTAGCACCTAATGCCTCTTGTACTAATACATCAATAAGAGTCACAGTGATCCCCAGACAGCTTATAATTGAAACAGACAAACTGTGGGAGGGGAAGTGGCTGGTCCAGCCAGAAATAGAATCAAGGTCTTCTGAACCCTAGGCCAATGGTCTCCTCGTTGGCCCACCCTGCATCCAGGGGACCAAATTCCCCATTTGCCTCTCTCGAAAGGGAACAACCCAACCCAGCCCAGCAATGGCAGCCTTCCTTCAACTTCCATCAGAGTGGCCAAGATAAAGGGCCATTTAAAGGAAATGATGGACACCCTTTTGTGACGTTATTGATATGAACAGTGACCGTATAGATCATTGGTGCAACCAAGGTTATGATTTGCTGGTTACGATTATGCTATCTCAGGGGTAGGCAACCTATGGCACACGTGCCGAAGGCGGCACGCGAGCTGATTTTGAATGGCACTCACACTGCCCGGGTCCTGGCCATCGGTCCGGGGGGCTCTGCATTTTAATTTAATTTAAAATGAAGCTTCTTAAGCATTTTAAAAACCTTATTTACTTTACATACAACAATAGTTTAGTTATCTATTATAGACTTATAGAAAGAGACCTTCTAAAAACCTTAACATGTATTACTGGCACACGAAACCTTAAATTAGAGTGAATAAATGAAGACACGGCACACCACTTCTGAAAGGTTGCTGACTCCTGTGCTATCTGAATGCATGTATCATGTTGTATTTAAAGTTATAAGTATTGGCTTTATACTGCCTGTATTTCAAACTTGTGCTTTGCTTCTGGGTGACACCCCAGACAATGTGGCATCAGCACTGCCTAGCCTGCTTGATGGCCCATTAAGGACCATCAGCTATACAACTGACCCACTGAGAGAAGGCAGATACACTTTGTGACTCAGCAAGACATGCAGGGACATGCCTATGGACCGAACTCTAAGGTTTTTTCATGCCATGTGCTGGGTAGCTTGTGTTTGGAACAAAGGAAGCACAGGTCGCATGGCAAAAGGACTATAAAAGGCATCATCATCATCTCCATTTTGTCTTCAATCCTGCTTCTTACTTCTGAAGGAACCTTGCTACAAACTGAAGCTCTGAACAAAGGACTGAATGACCCATCCCAGCTGGGGATGTTCCAGAGACTTGATTTGACCCTGCAGTTTATTCCATCACTGCTACAAGCCTGAACCAAGAACTTTGCCATTACTGTATGGAATTGACTCCATTTAACCAATTCTAGCTCTCATCTCTATTTCTTTCTTTTTATGAATAAACCTTTAGATTTTAGAGTCTAAAGGATTGGCAACAGCGTGATTTGTGGGTAAGATCTGACTTGTATATTGACCTGGGTCTGGGGCTTGGTCTTTTGGGATCGGGAGACCCTTTTTTCTTTTACTGGGGTATTGGTTTTCATAACCATTCCTCCCCATAATGAGTGGCACCGGTGGTGATACTGGGAAACTGGAGTCTCTAAGGGAATTGTTTGTATGACTTATGGTTAGCCAGCAGGGTGAGACCGAAGTCCTCTCTGTTTGGCTGGTTTGGTGAGCCTTAAGAGTAAAGGACCCCAGCCCTGGGCCGTGACTGGCCTGCTCTAAGCAATTTGTCCTGAATTGATACTCTCAGTTGTGTCCTGCCAGAGGCAGCACCGTTACACCTTTATATTGAAGGTACCTGCATAAAGAGTTTGCAAAGGGTTAATAAAGGCTTCCTACCTGCTTTAAGACATGGCTAATCAATTGTTATGGAGTCCAACAGGTCAATCGGTCGCTCATAACCCTGGCTCATAAGCAGGCTACCACACCTCTAGTGATGTGCTTTACGGGGAGCGTGTGGCACGTGCCACTCTCGCTTGTGACATGCTTATAGCCTCCGCTAACTCTTTATGAGCTGCTTATAAATGTAGCCTCAATTACATCTAACTGAAACCGTGCTGGAGCCCAAGTGAGCGTCACCCTTGCAAAGAAGACAAATCTATATGGTAATAGAGAACCCGAACTCAGCCCCCAGTTATTGTGGCTCTTCTTAATAATTGATCGTTCATAATAATCATTTGCATTGCGGTAAGAGCGCCAGTTACCGCCCGGGAAGACGGTCCCTGCCCCGGAGAGCTTACAATCTAAGTGCTAAAGTAGCCTGGGTCTAGGGCAGGGGTGGCCAACCTGTGGCTCCGGAGCCACATGCTGCTCTTCAGAAGTTTAATATGCGGCTCCTTGTATAGGCACCGACTCCGGGGCTGGAGCTACAGGTGCCAACTTTCCACTGTGCCGCGGGGTGCTCACTGCTCAACCCCTAGCTCTGCCACAGGCCCTGTCCCCACGCCACCCCTTCCCACGCCCTCCCCTGAGCCTGCCCTGCCCTTGCTCCGACCCCCCAGAGCCTTCTGTGCCCCACAAAACAGCTGATTGGGAGGTGCGGGGAGGAGGGGGAGGCGCTGATCGGCAGGGCGGCCAGTGGGCAGAAGGCGCTGGGGTGGGGGGTGGAGCTGATGAGGGGCTGCTGACGTATTACTGTGGCTCTTTGGCAATGTCCATTGATAAATTCTGGCTCCTTCTCAGGCTCGCCCTGGTATTTAACTGTTTCATAAGCCCTGGTCGGGAGGCGAATGGGAGAAGTGGTTGGTTCTTCTGGTTTTTCTGCTCTTTACCTGGAATGTCTGACTCCGTGCCAGTGCACATGTGTTGTTAATTAGAGCCTGCTTCTCTCCCGCTCCATCCGCACCCCAACCCCTGCCGAAAACGCTTCACGCCTTGCAGGGCACTGACATCATGTCACCTACTGCGCAAACTACAATCCTGACGGAGTGGCAGCCCACGCTCACCCCCGCCCCCACGGCTTATCCAGCTTTCGGCTGGAGAAGGGTGGCAGAGAGGAGGGCCTGGGCGCGGGGAGGTGACTCGTGCAGGGGTAGAGCGACCCTTTCCGAGCACAGACAGATCACAGCTCGCTTTCTCCTTCAGGATGAACCTGAGGACGTGTGCGTGGTGGTGTGTAGCTTTAAGGATAATTGGTCTGGCTATTGAGTAGCAACGCAGCAGGGTGCTCGGTAGCAAAAACGCACTGTACAAGATCCTCCTGTCTGAGTCAGTGGACTCGGAGTTAGCTAGGGGCTGCTTGACTAATTTCAAATCAAGCATTTTCCAAGCAGCAAATTCTCCGTGGGGAAAAATTGGTTTTGATGGAGTTTTCAGTTGGGAAAAGCAAAACAAAACATTTCGTTTTTTGATTGACTTGATATTGATCTCTGAGTCCGCCTCAGCACCATGGTGCCAGATGGGAGTCGTAGTTATGAATCCTTCTTGCCTCTACTCTCCCTTATGGGACCTGCTACCTGGCGAGACTACATCTCCCATGATGCACCCCTCTCTCCCTATGTCTCTGTCATGAAATGTTACAGTATTTCTAAATTGAAAATTTTTAGACATTTTTGGTCCATGAAAAGTTTCAACATTTTCATGGACAATGCAGGACCGATGCAAAATGTCAAAACATCAGAATTTCCCAGGGGACAGAAATTCTGTTTTTCGAACAGCTCCAGCATCAGGAAACCTAAGTTCTAATCCCTGCTCTGCTGCTGTCTAGTGGTACCTCTCTGTGTCTCAGTTTCTCCATCTGTAAAATGGGGATCAGGATATTTACCCATCTTTGTAAAGGTGCCCTGAGATCTCTGGATGGTAAAAGGTAAATATTATTATAGCAGTCGGGGAAAATATGAGGTAAAGAATGACATTTTCTAAATGCTTGAGAAAAAAGCCTTCTGTGCTTGGTTTGTTCACAGCGTTGGCTGAAAAGGTACAAATAACCAATATGTTCAAAACCCATAAGGGTTGGGGATGATTTGTCAATCAACAAAGGGGCTGAATTCAGAGGGGCATGACTCTAACTAAAACTAAGGCTCCTTTGCATCACTCTGACAGTGTGGGCTTAAATTGCATGTAAATTAGATTAAATAATTACAACCATTTAAATAATACTAATTTTTTATATCTGTGCTCGTCTATAGCACTTTTCAGTAGATCTCAAAATGTTTTACAAACAAACAGCATTGTTATCCCCATTGTACAGATGGGGAAACTGAGGCACGAGGCGGTGAAGTGACTTGGTCAAGGTAATCAAGTAGGCCAGTGGCAGAGCCGAGAACAGACCCTAGGTCTGCGGAGTCCCAGTCCAATACTGTAACCACTAGGCAACATTACCTCAACTGCCAAAGTGGTGTAAAGGGTATAAGAATCAGACTCATAATGAATATTATACCTGATTCTGCTTCAGTTTACACCAGTGTAAATCAGAAGTAACTCAGCTGTAGTTCATGCAGTTACACTGGTGTAAAATTAGTGTAAGTGAAAGAAGAATCAGGCTCATTAATAGTTGTAAAACCATAATAACTGGACAATACAACAGTTAACCCAGGGGTAAAGTCCCACTTTCTAAAGTACACAGATCGGGAGAACATGACAGAAGGGACCCATTTCATAGGGGCTCAGAGAGCACTCCCTTGAAATGAGTGAGGCATTCATTTCTGTGTCAAAATACAATCACTGACTTGTGCAAACAGGGCACTTGTGCATGCAAAAATCCCACATCTGTTCATGCAACTGTGATTTTGTGCATGCAAATTGGGTAGACAAGCCCTTAGAATCTCTCTCTCTCTCTGTTTCCCTCTATGGATTTCTATCTGTCTACTTGTCTAAGTTCATTAAGCAGGAAAAAAGTGTGAGCCTTATTTTCAGATCCTGCAGTTCTTGTTGAAAGCTCATCATCTCTCCAAAATCAGACCCTTGAGGTTTTTGAGTATGGACACTAGGAGAAGAAATCTCTTATTATCCACAGTCCATACTGTTGAACTGGTACCTAACAATAGGGTGCAAATTAATCCCTATATTTCCAAAGACCCCCAACAAACTAGGACGAACGGCACCTGCTTCGGATGTTATCCATGGACTTCAACACCTCAGTCAACTCGGACTCCAGCTGTTCTCGCTCGTGGCCGACAGCCCTCATCTCTTGCTTCAGTTTGCTCATGTACTGGTCGTACAGGAGTTTGATGTCTGACTCGGAACGGGAATTGTCCTGATCTTTCAGGAAGCTCCACCTGATCGTGAGAATCTTGTTCTGCTGCTCCAGGCATTGGACCTGCAGAACGGAATCCAGAGACATTAGTAAGGTTGATGGCGGAAGGCTGATGTGAAGCCCTTCAGCCAACACACTAGACATTGAGATTGGGACCTCCAGCAATACATGGGGAGGGATAGCTCAGTGGTTTGAGCATTGGCCTGCTAAACGCAGGGTTGCGAGCTCAATCCTTGAGGGGGCCATTTCGGGATCTGGGGCAAAAAAATTGGTCCTGCTAGTGAAGGCAGGGGACTGGACTTGATGACCTTTCAAGGTCCCCTTCCAGTTTTATGAGATAGGTATATCTCTATATATTAAACCGTTACAGCTTGAGGGACACAACTGGGCTCTCAAACAAGGAGCTGTAAAAGAATCCCATCCCATTAAGATCAGGCACAGAAGGGCATTACATTCACATATGGAGGCTTTGCTTTACGTACTCGGTGGTTTCCCGACAAGTCAAATCAGCCCGACAGATCATCACTCAAGTCAGCTGATTAGCACATCCTATTGGACATGTCATCAAAAACTGACAAGTTAAAGACCAAACTATAAAGCTTCAACTCAAAGTTTATTTCCGTCTTCGACAACCCCTAAGTGCCAAAGCTTTATACAAAAGAGGCGGGAAATATCTAGGACATGCATAAAGAATGAAGCCAGAGCTTCTACCACGCCATTGGGCAGCTGAAGGAATGCACAAAAAGGGCCAACCAATAGAATACCTCCATCGAACATTAAAGAGGGAAAACGTATGGGACTGAACAACATAGAGGACATGCAAAGAGAGGCCCAGGATAGAGGGGAACAGCTGTGGATGGCTGCTGAGAGCACCATCTAGAGAACGTGGCAGATCAGGGTTCAAATAGCAACACCAACTCCTGGAAATGGGTAGGAGTGGAGAGAAGAGGCTGGTAGAAGGATCCCAAGGCAAGGTCTCATGGATAGAATAAAACTAATCTGTATCGGAATCTTTCCCGCACCATCATATGTCACCTGGGGCATAAACAATACAGGGCACTATCTCCTCTGTGTAAACACCCCTTCTTCTCAATATGAATCTGAAGTCTGGATAACATTCCTGTGAGCCAACAGAGATAAACTCTTCATCAGCCCATGCGTTGAATCTATCCATCCACCCATTTATAGGTGCCATCCCTGTTTGATTGCCTGATTCTTTCTGTTCTCTGTCCATCTTTGCAATCTTTCTTTACAAGTAACAACTTGCCTTTTCATCTGCTAGGGCATCCATCTGCCCCTCTCATTTCAGCTGCAGTCTGTCTGGCAGCATCGCTGTTACGTATGCTGGTAGCGCTTTGATTTCTGTATGGACTATGTCCGTCAGGCTTCATGCAGCTGTGTATTGGTTTGATGAGGGAACATGGTCCAGCGAGTAGCACACCACGCTGGGCTGCAGAAGACCTGAACTCTGCCAGTGACTCCCCCCTCTGTGCCTCAGTTTCCCCTCTATTTAAAGTACTTATTTGGCCCTCAGTACTGTAGTATCTGAGCACGCCACAATCTTTGATGCATTTATCCTCACGACACCCCTGTGAGGTAGGACGCTGCTATTGTACCCATTTTATAGTCAGGGGAGTGAGGCACAGTGAGAAGTGTCTTGCCCAAGGTCACAGAGGAAATCCGAGGTAGAGCAGGGAAATGAACTTGTATCTCCTGAGCATCAGGCTCATGTCCTAGTCACCGGACCATCCTTCCCCCAGCCTCTGCCCCTTAAGACTGTAAGCTTAAGGGGCAGAGGACTGGACTCGATGACCTCTCGAGGTCCCTTCCAGTCCTAGAATCTATGAATAAGCTCTTTAGGGACCGAACTGTCTCTTACTATGTGTCCGTGCAGTGCCCGGCGCAACAGGGGCCCCCATCTTGCTACTATACTACAAATTATAACACTATGATAAGACAATTCCTCAGCCCAGTTGGCCTAGCGTGATATTCGCTTCCCTGCAGGTACCAGTAATAACGGTTGGTCCTAAAACATAAATATGGGCCTGATTCGCTGCTGCATCCTTGCAGTGTATGCCAGTGTCACTCCACTGAAATCGGAAGGGTTACTTAGATGATTAGCCCCTTGGGGAAGGGACTGTCTTTTTGATCTGTGTTTGTACAACTAGAGCTGTACTGGGCTCTGACTAGAGTTACTCGGGACTACAGCCATACAATCAATAAATAATAATAGGCCGACACCGGGGCAAAACTGGAGTAATGTCGTGTGAATCAGGTTCCGACGTTTGCACTGCAAAGGGCCGTGCACAGCTACGGAGCTACATACGGTCACCGCAAGAATGGCAGACCTTGTGTCCTGTCAGCGGGCGTGCATCTCGGTGTGTGAGAGTGCACGTTTTTTGGTCGTCCAGCCTCCATTCTAACTTGGCACACTCCCATACTCGCGGTGATGGCCGTACGGCTCAGCAACGACGCGGCGCTTTTCAGCCTCAAAGCGCTTCCATTAACGATTTATTCACCAGCTCTCCTCTCTCCGCTCCGCGCACGAAACAAATTGCTTTAATCGTACTTAATTCGGCGGGTGAGAGCTGCCAATTGCCGCCAATGCTGTGAAGCGGCCGTTAAGTCAGCTGAGGGGATGGCTCACCCATGCGTCCTCTCTGAAGGATAGTAACAGCATCATCTGTGCAAAGCTGCCAGCTCCTGCCCATCCAATAGGTTCAGCAGCTGAGGACTGATTTAACTTGCTTTGCCAAGGGGTAGAAAAATGCGCTGGCCATTGGGACAAGATCTTCTAACAGAGGGTGGTTTATCTGCTTAGTTTGTCCCTGGTTCAGCTGTCAGCAGCCACGGAACGACCCTCCTGATCTGTCTTCTTCTTTACATTACAGCAGTGTCTCGAGGCTGCAGCTGAGATCAGGATCCCGTTGTGCGGTGCGATGTTCACACAGGGAGAACCATCCATGCTTTGGAGGAACTCCCTGTGAACGTCTGCAAAGCCACCTCATTACCCACCTTCCAAACCCCCCTTAAAACTCTCCTTTGCCATGCGGCCTACAAAGAAGGCCGGACAATGGTTAGGCCGTTGCTTTGCTGAGGTCACTGCCTCTGAGGCTGACCAATATTAGCTGTTTCCTAGTGCCCCACCTCGGCCCTGTCTGCATCCGCCTGTTGTCTCTTGTCATATGCTTAGATTGAAAGCGGTTTAGGTCAGGGACTGTCTTTTTGTCCTGTGTTTTTAGAGCGTCTAGAGCGATGGGAGCCGCTACCATATCACACCTAATCAATAAGGTACAGCACCTAGCGTAACAGGAGTCACTACCTAGCACAATGGGGTCCTGCTCCATGACTAAGGCCCATAGGTGCTACCATAATACAAATAATAAAATAAGAAGCAACATCTACCCTGGTGAGCTTACATCTAAACAGAGAAGAAGTGGGAGTGGAAGCAGGCGTACAGATGGGAAGTGACTTGTCCAAGAGCACGCAGCAGGCAGAGACAGAAATAGAACCTGGGGCTCCTTGAACCCGACCCAGTGTTCCATCCATTATACCTCGCTGCCTCTCTCCGCTGGGCTCCGCACAGGGCGTGCTGAGAAACGTCTATCCAATTTGAAGCCTACAGAGGCACCGCTGGAAGCGGCCGGCACAAACACTGAGCCGAGTCCACCCCAGGCCTGCGTGAAAGATCCTCCGGGACACACTAGGAAAGGCCCCGTTTCGGATGTACAAGGCAGCGGGGCACGGAGAGCCCACCTGGAAAGGGCCACCGAACAAGAGCTCTGTGGCAGAGCTCAATGAGGAGGAGTCATGGACAGTGGGGTGGCTGGTGGGCTGGGGAAGTGGCTACCGGGTCCCTGCACAACACAGGGACCCCAAACACCGGCGTGAAAGGGGCATAGCTGGTGGCTGCTGCTTCTCTTGCTCATAGGCTGCAGGGATAGCTGAGACCTTGCAGCCTGGGCGTTCTGGTCCTTAAATCTGGATTGAGGGGAGACCATGCCACTCCCCTCCTTCCAAAGTTACTGAGGCTATTCACAGGGGGACCCAAGATTTGATCTATGGGCCTTAAGATGACCATCACTGAGCATAGAGTGGGAGAACCTGCCATATATCTTATCCCTGGAGGTCTCTTGTTTCTGGTTTGCTAAGTATGAACAGGATAAGATGCCGGGGTTGCCCGGGATAGAAGGGATGGTCTCGATGACCCAGGAGGTCCCTTCCAGTCCAATGTCCTGTGTTCCTGTATTCGTTAGGCTGCAGAAAGGGGTCAGAACCGAGAACCCACTAGCCAGCCATTATTTGCCTCCTGTCCAAACACATGTGAGCCACATCCAAAGGAAACCCAGAGTCAGTAGCAGCTTGACCAGGACTCATCCTCCTCAGCCGCATGGCAGATCCCAAAGGTGCGTGGCCTCCTGGCTGGGAATGGTCAACCCGCTACCTCCCAGCTATGGCCATAGCAACTCCCCTGGGGTTCTATGGCCCGTGTGGCATTTGACTGAGGTCATGTGAATTCCAGAGGCACATTCGCAACTGTATGTTACATTTCTCTGCCAATGGGTTGAAATTCACCCCTGTGTAGAAGGCCAGTGGGAGATGGCCGCCATCTTGGCTGACATACCAGAGATCTCCAGAGCTAGAAGCCCTTGAGCTAAAGAGCCAATGCACCCTAGCTAGGGTTGTACCAGACTCTCATGTGGGTCAGACACCGAAGAGGCCCTGTAATACACGCTCCCCAGCGGGATTCGTAGGCGCCACTTAAGGCCAGTTTTGAGGGCTTAAGTGGCGCCGGGGTCTTGTGGTGGACTCTCTGCCCAGGGGCGAATTTCCTATGTACCAGATTTCATTCTCAGGGCTGGCACATGAAAAAGTGCAACGCACAGATTGTCACATTTGCACACTCCAGCGGGCAGCCGTGCCGGCCTGGATGCCCAGTGGTACACGGAAACACGGGTTGTGCAGACGCAGTTTAGGCAGATGCTGTTGAAAACAGAGCCCCACAGTACTAGTTCATACCCATATGAGCACTGGGTTGGTTTGTTTTTTTAATGCAGTAGCTCGGAATTAGCTGCCTACATGATAGACTTCAGTGAAGCAACCCTTTCGGGAGATTACCATCTGTTTACAGAGTATAAATGCTTTGCAGGAACCTGCCTCAAGTAGGCGAATTGTTTTGCTTTGAGAAAATCTTCTACCTTCCCCTGGACCTGAGCAGATGAAAGACTCTCTGCAGGAGAGCTTGCTTAGCTGATCCAGTGACCCTTCCTTTTCCCCCTGTCACCCACCACAGTATTGGCTGGTTAGTTTTCTCTTGTTTCAGGCATTAGAAAACAAAACGAGCAGGAACTGTAGGCTATTTTACTGATTGCAGCTGCTGTGCTAGTTCTCTGCCCAGCTACAGGTATGAAACTCCTCCGGCTCCATCTTTTGTCCTCACAGCCCCTGTCTCTGCTGCTTCAATCAGTGGCTGAGTTTCCCTTTTCCCAGGGAGATTACTAGCCGATGGGGATGGACAGGGTCTTTGAAGCAGTGGACCGGGGTACTGGCTAATAATCATGCAAACTTTTGGTAAAATAGACAGCATGGGAGGAAAGAACTATCCCCGCAACTGGGAAATTAGCTAACATTGAGAGCCAAATCTCTCTTGCCATAGGCACCTCACAGCCCGTCCCCCGCTGGCCTCTGTGGTCACTCGAACCTGGCACTCCTCTTACCTTCCCAATTAAGGATGCGAATTGGTCGTTGAGGATTTTCATCTCGTCTTTCTCCTGCTTCTTCCTCTCCTGGAACGTGGGGTCCACGTCTAGGCGCATCGGCGTCAAGAGCTTCTCGTTGCTGAAGACGGACGGGCAAGAGGAAGACGTGTATCCACCAAGACTCGAGGTGCTGAAGCTTCTGCTGGCTGGACCACCAGGGCTGCTGCAGCCGTCGTATTCAGAGGACGTCACCACCGAGCTCCCCCTGTTCTGATTCCATGACGCCTGCCAAGACGAGAGCGAGCTGCTGCCGAAGCTGCTGAATTCGTTGGAGCGGCTGGTCATCCTGGCTCGGCCGGTGGCGGGGAGGTAGGGGAAGGTCTATGAACTAAGCTGCTGCCGGGAAAGAGAAGTGGCACCTTGGAGAATATGGTCTGTTTAATTCCTGCCTCCACTGAGCTGGGGTTAGCTAATGCATTACAAACACCTGCTCTGCTCTGTTCATAAAATGAGAAGGGCGTGACCGTTGAGGTAATCCAGATCAACCTGTTGGCTTTTTTTGTTTTGTTTGTTTACGTTCCCGCCTTTCATGTGGCGCTTGTTTGATTGGTGAGCGAGCACATATGCCCTGACACTCACAGGGAAATGAAATCACTCGCACTCACGTGCCCCGAGCAGCCGGCTTCCTCATCCTTAAATGGTGAAGAAACAAACCAGTGGCGCAAGGATCTGCCTCCCTCATACAAAGTGGATAGGTATGTCATTAAGGTAATGGGCAATGATTCACGAGATGGTGGTTTAATTCCTGACTCTACCCCGGGCTTTCCGAGGAGACCAGCAATTTTGGGTGGCCGGCGGGAGGTACCGACAAAGGTCTGGTTTTCAGAGGGCAGGCGCTCAGCACTTTCTAAAAATGAGGCCCTTTTGAGATGTCTTAAGTCAGGCATCTAACATTTAAGGCATGCAAAATCACTAGTCATCAGAGACAATTGTAGCCCCTCTGTGACCTTGGGTATGAATAAAATTTTCAGAATCACCTAAGGATACGTCTGCACACTATCAGGGCCGGTGCTACCATTAAGACAAACTAGGCGGTTGCCTAGGGCGACAAGATTTGGGGGCGCCAAAAAGCGGTGCCCCCAATTTTTTTTACAGCGTTCCTGGGCTGGGCTGCCGGCGGTGCGCTGACACGTGCGGCTCAGACTCCCTCTCCCAGCGCAGCGGCCGCTCCACTTCTCCCGCCTCCCAGGCTTGCGGTGCCAATCAGCTGTTTGGCGCCGCAAGCCCTGGAGGGGAGGAGAATTAGACCGGGGGCGGCGTGCTCGGGGAGGAGGCGGAGCAGAGGTGAGCTGGGGTGGGGAGCTGCCGCACGACTCCCCGGGGTGGGGGGGAAGCTGCCGCGGGGAGGGCGCCTCAGGGCAGGGGGGGAAGCTGCCGTGGGGGGAGCTGCCGCAGGGCGGGGGGGCGGGGAGCTGCCGCAGGGCTGGGGGGCGGGGGGGGCGCAAAGTGGAAGTTTCGCCTAGGGCGCGAAACTTCCTTGCACCGGCCCTGCACACTATGCCCCCGCTCTCACTCACGTTTGAGCCCAAGCCCTGTTTCCATCACTGTGACTCGGATCAGCAAACACTCAGGATCTAGGTCTTAGGACCTTGCGAGGGGGATGCGTCAGAACCCAAGTCCTGCTGTGACGTGGGTCCAAGCCCTGTCATTTTGCAGTGTGGAGGCAGCTCAAGCCGCAGACAAATAGAACGTCTGTGTAGCACATTGTGGACACAGTAGCCCAGCTGTGAGACCCGGGTCCAGGTTAACAACGCAGTGTGAACGCTCAAGCGCGGGCTCGGAAATACGGAGTCCACAAACCCGGGTCCCACAGATGTGGGCTTATGATGCAGTGTAGACGTACCCTAAGTGACTTAGGAATCTCAGTCCCATTTTCAAAAGTGGCATGAGCCCTTTTTGCCAAATTATTAAAGGTATTTAGGCACCTGAATATGCAGTGAGGTGCCGAGTGGGATTTTTGAAAGCACCTAAGCACCCAATAGGAGTTAGTCACCTAGGTGCTTTTGAAAACCCCACTAGGCATGTCCCCGCATCGTTAGGTGCCCAAAAATCTTTTAAAATCTGGCCCCCCCAAGAGCCTAAATCCCATTGTCTTTCAATGAAACATGAGCTCCTAAGTCACTTTTAGTCATTTTTGAACATTTTACCATCTATGGTTCCTCATCTGAAAAATGGGGATAAAATGATACAGGCTTTCTCCCACCCTTTGCCTATTTAGATGATAAACTTTTCAGGGACGAGATTATCCCTTGCTTTGAGGTTGTTAGAGTTGGTTGAAACTCACAATGTCCGTTCTGCGGGAAATGTTGACATTTTGAAATTTGTTTTCATTCCAAACTGGGACAAAACCAAAAACGTTCCAAATTTCCGACTCAACAACATTTTTGAAAATGTTCCATTTTTGGTCAAGCCGAATGTTTCATTCCAATTTTTAAAAAAATGTATATTATAATTTATAATGCAATACCAAATAAAATAACTTTTGAAAGGAAAAATCAAAAGGTTCCATTCCGAGATGTCGGACTTTTTTTTTAAACAAACTTTGATCGAAATCGCCACAGTTCTGTGGCCAGTTTCGATTTTCAGTTTCGCTTTGGACAAAACGGCATTTTCAAAGAGGGGACAAACGTTCCGTTGAACAATTTTCAAAGCATCGCGAGCGTTTTTACAGCGCCTCGCACAATGGGTCAACAATTTCACGCGGGGGCTTTTAGGTGATACCGAAATACAAATAAGTAAAAAATAACAGTAAGGTTCAAAGCAAAATCCAGACATAGGAAATGGAGAAACTAATGGCTCTTGAAAGACGAGGCAAGATTATGCAGCCTGCATTGTGGGCTGCTCATTTGTGGTTTGATTATAGGGAGAGCGTCAATATCAGTGGAGGGATTTAACTGTTGGAACATTTTGCCAAGATGTTGTGTTGGATTCTCCATAACTGACAATTTTTAAATCAAGACTGGAGGTTGTTTTTTTTTTTTTACAAGATTTGCTCTAGCCTTGTATAGGCACTGACACTGGGGCTGGAGCTACAGGCACCAACTTTCCAATGTGTCGGGGGTGGGGGGCTCACTGCTCAGCCCCTGGCTCTGCCACAGGCCCTGCCCCCACTCCACCCCTTCCCGCCCCCTCCTCTGAGCCTGCCGTGCCCTCGCTCCTCCTCCCTCCCTCCTAGAGCCTCCTGCACGCCACAAAACAGCTGATCGGGAGGTGCGGGGAGGGAGCTGGAGGCGCTGATTGGGGGGGTGAACGGACTTGCATTAGATTGCTCGAGCGCGTGTGCTAAAAACAGCGCGTGTGGACACTGCGGCTGGGGCTCTCGAGCCGAAGGGGGCAGGCGGGCTTCAGACCCCGCGCTCCATCTCGAGCATCTGTGCCCGTGCTATTTTTAGCCCACTAGCTTGAGCCCCGCTAAGGTGGCTGTGTCTGCTCGGGCCGGAAGGCTCACTCCCGGCTGCAGTGTAGACACATCCCCAGAGCTCTCTGGTTGCGCCGGGCAGAGAGAGGTATAGCCCTTTAAGGAGTGCAGAATGTTCTGCTGCCCCGTTTCCCCCTGCAGCACCTATGGGCTCTATCCATTCCCCCACCTCCTCCCAGCTTCATCTGGGGCAAGCAGGGGGTGCGGGCGGGGGGAGATGCAATTTGATAACGGCCTCTTCTCTCCAGCCTGTGCAGGGAGTGCTGTTCCGAGCAGCCTCTGCAAGGTACAGACTTCTTACTCCCTTCACTCCGCCCTACACGGCTGTGTAAGATGGGGCCCGGTCTGGCCCTTTAAGAGAAGGCACTGCTGCAAGGGAGCTCACATTGCTGGTGTCCTGTCTGGCGCTGCTGTTTGCAAGGCTGCTACAGGGAGCATCCAGCCATGGCCCTGCTCCGGCCAGTCTGACCTGGCATTGACATGGCACTGCCGTTTGGAAGCCCACAGCCACTCCGCACCTACCAATCCAGCAGCAGGAATTGGCATCTCTGTGTGATCTTACTGCAGGGATGGAGGGCGGGTACCCTGAGTGGCACCAGCATGAATCCTGCTGCGTGTGTGTGTGTGTCTCTCCCCCGCCCTGTGGGAGAGGCAGCAGTTCCGTCTCGGGGTGTTCCTTCCCTTCCCGATGGAGGTATTTGGAGCAATTGAAAATACCAGCCTTGGCCAGGTATTTGGAGCAATTGAAAATGGGCTGGTCTCTGAAGGCTGCAATCGGCAGTGCCCGTCTATAACACTTGGGGCTTTCTGGGCTGCAGGGCGGGGGGGAGGTTGACAAACCAAAACCCAGCTGCTGTGTCACTGCACGACGTGACAATCCATCTAGTTCAGATGAACCACGGCGTTCCTAGAAACCGTGCCCCAACCTGCCGTGATTCACCCCCGCCCCCTCCAAACTGACCTCATCCAGTTATCGGCCCGGGGTTATCTTGCCTAGTGGGGTTAGTTCTTAGTTCGTTCAATGCTGGTTATTGGGCTATAGGCAGGTGCCGTGCGTGTCACCAATAAATAAGCCAGCCCTACCCAGGGCCGGCTCCAGACACCAGCCCAGCAAGCAGGTGCTTGGAGCGGCCAAGGGGAAGGGGCGGCACGTCGGGATCTTCGGCGGCGGGTCCCTCTCGGACCCCCCGAGGTTTCATGTAAAGCTCTAATTGTCCCTGTGGGTTAAGCCCTGACTCGGGCTGTATAAGTGCTTAGCTCTCCCTCCCGGAGATGGCAGAAGCCACCATAATGAGGACAGAGGTCCAAGCAAAAATTGGTGTCTTTGGAGGCTAATTCTCTCCCTCAGGGTATGTCATAGAATCATAGAATATCAGGGTTGGAAGGGACCTCAGGAGGTCATCTAGTCCAAGCCCCTGCTCAAAGCAGGACCAATCCCCAGACAGATTTTTGCCCCAGTCCCCTAAATGGCCCCCCTCAAGGATTGAACTCATAACTCTGAGTTTAGCAGGCCAATGCTCAAACCACTCAATATGCATCCGAAGAAGTGGGTTGTAGCCCACGAAAGCTTATGCTCTAATAAATTTGTTAGTCTCTAAGGTGCCACAAGTACTCCTGTTCTTCTTGCGGATACAGACTAACACGGCTGCTACTCTGAAACCAAACCACTGAGCTATCCCTCTCCCCCTACATAGGGCTGGCCCATGTCAGCTGACTCCAGCTCGTGGGGCTTGGGCTATGGGGCTGTTTAATTGCTGTGTAGGCCTTCGGGCTCGGCCTGGAGCCTGGGCCCTGGGACTCCGCGAGGGGGGCGGCTGGGCCAGGGGAAGGCCCCAGAAGCAGGCACCAGCCTGAGCCCAAATGTCTACACAGCAATTTTTAGCCCCACTGCCTGAGCCCGAGTCAGCTGACCTGGGCCAGCCGCCGCCAGGTCACGGGTCTTTTATTCCAGCGGAAACGTACTCTAAGCTAAGAGGCTCATCTTCATTAATAGACGCTGTGCCGCTCCTGTGAGGGGAGCAGAGGGCCAGGCTGCCTGGGGGAAGCCTGGTTGGGTTACTTCTTTCAACCCCACCTTTCCAAGTATGTCAGACAATCAATCCCATCTCATCTCTCCCTCCCAGCCGCATAAGACAGGAGTAACTCCCCCGGCCTCATTCCTGATGTTCAGCCGTGTAAACACCAGGGGAGCCAGTTCCTTTCCCTTTCCTCTAATTGGGTCTCTGTCCCTTCCTGCTCTTTCGATGCTGTCACACTGTTACTTATCTGGAGTCTCTGGGCACCTCACAATCTTGAATCGTCACAAGTGCTATTACCCTCCTTTTACAGGTGGGGAACTGAGGCAGAGAGAGACTAAGGCCCAGCTCCTCAGAGATAGGCTGCTAACTCCCAGTGAAATTAAATGGACGCTAGAAGACTAAATACCTCCCAGGATCAGGGCCTAAGTGACTAGCCCAAGGTCACCTAGAAAATCTGTGGCAGAGCAGGGAATGGATGCTGGGTGCTCTAACTAGCCTTCCCTCTGCTGGACTGTCTTAGTTCTCTCTCTCCTTTCCCTTCTGTCATTCTGTTCAACTTATCCCTCTAGTACAGCATTTCTCAAACCGGGGTCCATGGCCCGCCACGGGCCCCGCTGATCAACTCCTCCCCCTCCCTCCCAGTGCCTCCTGCATGTCGGGGAACAGCTGTTCAGCGGTGTGCAGGAGGCACTGGGAGGGAGAGTGAGGGGCAGGGATGGGGCGTGCTTGGGAGAGGGGAAAAGGAGGGGCAGGGTTGGAGCATGGATGGGAAGAGGTGGGGCCTTGGGGAAGGGGTGGAGTGGGTGCAGTGCCTGGGGCTGAATGGGGGGGTTGGGGGTCCCTGAAAATTTTAAAATCAAAATGGGGGTCCTCGGGTTGCTAACGTTTGAGAACCTCTGCGTCTAGTCCAAGGGTTCTCAACCTGGAAGCTCACAAATGGGTGTCCGGCGGGTGGCATATTGCTTTCCATATTGCTAAATGGGAGGGGGAATCTGGTCTGACCTCAGAAGCTGGGGCTGGGGAGAATCAGAATAGGGGTTTCTCTGTATGGAAAAAAGGGTCCCAGTTCGGGAAAGTTCGGAACCACTGCTCCAATTTTCTTCCCTGGCTCCTTCCCCATCCTAGCTCTCCTCCATCACTATTCTTCTCCCCCTGTTATTTATTCTTCTGTTCCCTCTTTTTTCTCATTTATTCCTGGTCCTTCCCCCTTTTTTTCTCATTTCATTCTTCTTTTCTCTCATCCCTTTGTTATCTGCTCCTCCAAAGCCATCCCCACCCCCCCACTCCTTCTACCACCCCACTGCCCCCTTCCGTCCTTCCCCCTCTCACCCAGATTTCTGGCAGCGGCCGTGAGCTGCCAAAGCTAACAGCGATGTTAAAAAAATAAAAATAAAGACATCACCCAAAGAGAATTTTACAAAAGGCAGGATGGGACAGGCTGGCGCGATACTTCCCATTTCACACTCAAGGATGATTTCAACCCATTCACTGCCCACGTACGCTCCTGGGAATTTCAGGCATTCAAAAATAAGCAACAATAACACCAATTAAGCGGTGACAGAATCATTTGTCTCTTCCTGTTCTCCTGCCCGCCTTCCTTGGCGGACACCAGGTCTCTTTCCCTTCTGCCCTGCAGGGGAAGGCCGAGAGAAACTCCCACGTTCCCCAGCATCTCTGGTACGACCCCCCTGCTGGCTCTGGTTGCAAATTTTCCGACTAAACCATTTTTCATCCAAAAATGCCAGTTAATCGAAACCAAAACTTCTCATGGGAACATACCAGCTTCAGCGTACGTTAGCCAGGAGCAGTTTATCAGGTTCAGGATGGAATTTCTGCTCAACTCCAGAAAGCCCCACACCCCAGTGGTTAGGTCATTCCCCTGCAATTAGCGCTCTAACAGATTGAAGTGCCTAGTCTGAATTAGGGAGAGCAAGGTATAGAACCGAAGTCACCCGTCTACAAGGTGAGCACCCTAACTACCAGCCCATTGACTATCAGGGCTGTGGGACGCTCTCTTGTTTTTTCATGAAGAACTTTGAGTGGTGTCAGTTTCATCCCAATGCAAAACAGGATGGAAAAAAAAAAAAAACCATTCCCCACCCAGCTCTACTCCCGGCCTTGTTGTTCTGGTCTACACTAAAAGAATTTCAAAGGAGTCGTTTGGCTTTCAATGGGATTTGAGTGCCTAACGCCTTTGGTCTCTTTCAAAAACTCCATGTAAAGGCTCAGAATGTGATGGAACACTTTGCATTCATACGCACACACAAATGCTCCAATAGCCAGCTAGCATAGCGGTTAAATTGGTTCAAAGTTAAACTGGCTCAGCCCAAACTTGTTTAGTACCAGTGTGGACGCAGATAAGCTAAAACAGGTCAACTTGTCCTATTCACTGCTGCACTGGTGGTCTTGCAAAAATCTCCCAAAATGCACTGCTTCTGAGAGCCGCGCTGAGAATTGTGGGAAAAGTATCCAGAAAGCACTGCAGCTGAAATGGTTTAGGGTCTGTCTTCACTGCCAAGTTAACTCAGGCTTGTACCTACCAACCCGCCACCGGTCCACACACAAAACCCTCTCCCCCCAGTTTAGTGGTGCTTTCAACCTGGGTTAGCTGGTATAGTTCATGTTCTTATCTAACTTCTGTTTGCATGCCATGAACACAGCAATAACAAAAAACACATAGCCAAATTAGAACATAACGTAAGAACATAAGAATGGCCATACTGGGTCAGACCAAAGGTCCATTTAGCCCAATATCCTGACTTCCGACAATGGTCAATGTCAGGTGCCCCAGAGGGAATGAACAGAACAGGGAATCAAGTGATCCATCCCCTGTCGCCCATTCCTAACTTCTGGTAAACGGAGGCTAGGGACACCATCCCTGCCCATCCTGGCTAATAGCCATTGATGGCCCTATCCTCCATGAATGTATCTAGTTCTTTTTTCAACCCTGTTATAATCTTGGCCTTCACAACATCCTCCAGCAAAGAGTTCCACAGGTTGACTGTGCGTTTTGTGAAGAAATACTTCCTTTTGTTTGTTTTAAACCTGCTGCCCATTGTGATCTTTCAGTTACCCTTCTGCACAGGGAGGCCATGTGGTTCTGTGGCTAACATGCTACCATGGGACCCGCAAAATCTTGGTTTTGTTTATAGCCCTGTGGGTTATATGCAGCTCCAAAGTTCCCTAGCTGTACATTTTGGATAATACTTCTCTCCCTGGTAGGGGTGTTGTGAGGCTAAAAATATTAAAGATTGTTAAGCGGTTTCAGATCTCCTGATGAAAAGTGCTATATAAGAGCTAGGTATTACTGTTATTCCCTGTTGTGTTACTTTGAGCAAATAACATGGCTGTTCGGTGCCTCAGTTTCCCCATTGGACATAAGTGATACCTACCTGCCTTTGCAAAGTGCTCTGACATTTGCTGCTAAATAGAATCCAATCCACAGTAAGGCAGTTCAGTGCATTTACAGTACACCACATTACACTGCTGTAAGGAGATTAGGATCTGGCTTGCTTTATTGCATCATCTTCTTTAACGATGCCCTGTGGTTTTATATCATGTCTCATTAACTCATTGTTTCTGGCATCCGTCATGGTGTATTCTTTTACAGTGGGCGCTGCAAACATTTTAAAGCTAGCGGTTTGTGAGGCAACGTGGGTATTTATAAGATTGCGTACCTGCTTGCAATCGATGGATCGTGAGGTTAGAATACACTGCCACCTTTGTTTGAAAAAAACCAAAACAACCACCTCCTCATTTGCTGGTAAGGCGCAGTTTTGTTCCAGGGTGGTACCGGGACACAACTGTAGCGATATGCTGAGCCCGAGCGGGGCTAAGAAGGGATCCTTATGAGCCATCAGAGGAAGGAGACGGTGTCATGAGGAGGGAGGAAGGCACCAGACAGAGTGGCTAGCTAGAGCCATTACCTGAAAATGACGAAAAATGAAGGTGTGTCGCGTGTGAAATTTCTCACAGGAAAAGGTTTCCAATTAAATTTGTCAGTGGGACGCTTTGAAACCGAATGCTCAGTTTAGTTTTGCTTCAAGCTGAAATTGGTTTCACTTCAGTTTCCCCCCCTTTTTTGCCACATGAATGACGCCCCCCCCCACCTTTTCTTTTTTCCATGCACGAGGAAAAATGAAACTCTGTCACGCTCCACTCGGTAACGTTTTCCAAACTGGTGAAGTTTAAAAAAGGGTACAGAGTGGGAAAAGAGGAAAAGTGCACGAGGGGAAAGGACCCCAGACATTATTCATTTCCTGGCTCTCAGTGGCAAAAAGGAAGAGAAAAAGGGGTGTGGGGGGGAATAAAAACTGAAATTTTTCAACATTACAAAAGTCACAAATGAGAAAATACAAAATTTCAAATATTTGAAATTTCAAACATTTAAAAATTTGATTTTTAAAAAGCTATTTTATAAGGCAAAGGGTCTGATTTCCTGCCACTTACGCTGAGGTACTTTCATTGGACCTGATTCTCTGCTACCATTTTCCATTGTTAGCAGCTGCTCATAATCAGGGTGACCAGCTGTCCCGTTTTTAAAGGGACAGTCCCATTTTGGGGGACTTTTTCTTATACCCCCCACCCCCGTCCCGTTTTTTCAGAGTTGCTATCTGGTAACCCTACTCATAATGAGTGCAAAGCAGGGCTTATATGCTACCCATTGCTTCCCAAAGCTCCCCCTCAGGGCTGTATGGCTCCGCACTGTGAACCACCTTGTAAATGATGCAACCCAGCCAGCTGCCGAGCAGGTTGGGTTATGCAATTCACGCACTACCAGTTGGTCAGTGTTGAGGGCAAGCGTTTAATGGGTAGTTGTCAGTGATGCTGTAGGCATGAGCTAATGCTGTCTGGGCAACTTAACGCCTAGCATCGCCCGTTTTGGAACAGTGCCACCTGCTGTCCTAGCTTGGCTGTATGGGAAACTTTGGCAGCAAATCGCATGCCCTGTAGTGCATTGCACAACAAGCTTACACCAGGCCGTAGGTTTTGCTCTGAGTCAGTGCACTGCCCCTGGAGCGGGAGAGAGGAATTCTCTTCTCGCTTGCATAGTTTATATGTGTGAGCGTGTGTGTGAGAGAGAAAATGCCAAACAAAAGCTCTCAGGAGAGTATTTAATCCACTTTGATTGTGATACATAATCGGATTCATCCTCGTTTTAATTCCCGGGGCCAAATTCCATGCTGATGTTTCACACCCTAGGCAGCGCCGGTGAATCTGGTTCTTCCAGCCAGGGCCGGCTCCAAGTTTTTTGCCGCCCCGAGCAAAAAAAATGTCCTGCGCCCCCCGGCCCCGCCCCTTCCCCGCCCCATTCCAACCCCTTCCCCAAATCCCCGGCCCCGCCTCCTCCCCTGGGCACGCCGCATTTCCCCTCCTACCCCTTCCTCCCGTCCAAGGCAAGCCTGGGAGGGAGGGGGGAGAAGCGGAGTGGCAGCGCGCTCAGGGGAGCAGGCGGCAGTGGAGCAGAGGTGAGCTGGGGGGGAGGGAGCGGTTCCTCTGCCCCCCCCCCCGGGTTACTTCCTGCGGCCCTTCCCGCGCACCCCACCGCCGCTGCTCACCTCCGCTCAGGGCCGGCTCCCGGCTTTTTGCACCCCAAGGGGGAAAAAAAAGAAAAAAGGAGCCGGAGTGCCGCCCCTTGTTAAGTACCGCCCCAAGCACATGGTGTTAGATGGTGTTAACACCTCCATGCACACATAGGATCTCGTGCCGTCGCTTACCCCTGTGGAAAGGACGAGCACTTTGCCCAGGTCTGAATGACTAACACCAGATGCAGTGGCAAATTGGGCCCGCATCCTTAAGCACCTGATTGTGATCTTACACTGTTTTCACACTCACCTGACCCCCATAGACATGGTTGGAGTAACTGAATGCCTCATTACACTAGTGTAAGAGAAAGATTGTCATAAACACTGTCAGAGATCAAATCCATCCTATGCTGCTACCAGCATCAGCAATTACATTTTCTACAAGCGTGCAGGCTGGCAATGGAGCAGTGTGAAGGAATTTTGCCTCTTTTCTTCCTGTTTTGAAATAGTCTCCTTTCTTAGATAATATCCTAGAATCATAGAAATGCAGGGCTGGAAGGGACCTCGAGAGGTCATCTAGTCCAGTCCCCTGCACTAAGGCAGGACCAAGTATACCTCGATCACCCCTGACAGGGGTTTGCCCAGCCTGTTCTTAAAAACCTCCGAAGACTGGGATTCCATAACCTCCCTTGGAAACCTAGTCTAGCACTTAACGACTGGTATAGTTAGAAAATTTTCCCTAATATCTAACTTACCTTTCCCTTGCTGCAGATTAAGCCCATTACTTCTTTATGGTAGTAGTAGCTCCACCCCCGCTTCAAGGCCCCGCCCCCAATCCGCCCTTCCCCCAAGGCCTCACCCTTGCTCCGCCTCTTCCCACCCCAGCTCCGCCCCCTCCACCAAGCACCTCCAGCCCACCGTCAAACAGCTGATTGGCAGGTGGCTGATAGGTGTTGAGCACCCACTATTTTTTTCCCCCCGTGGGTGCTTCTGCCCCACAGCACCCATGGAATCGGCGCCTATGGACCAATTGATCACTGTCCTCTGTATAACAACCCTTGAAATATTTGAAGGCTGTTATCAGGTCCCATCTCAGTTGTCTCTTCTCAAGACTAAACTTGCCCGTGTTTTTTAACCTTTCCTCACAGGTCAGGTTTTCTAAACCTTTCATCGTTTTTGTGGCTGTGCTCTCGTGTCTCTCTAATTTGTCCACATCGTTCCTAAAGAGCGGTGCCCAGAATTGGACTCAGGACTCTAGCTGAGGCGTTCTCGGTGCCGAATGACCAGGCAAACACAACACATTGTCTCTCCCTTCCCCCTGCGACTTGCCCGTGAACATCCCTTCACACTTTTAAGCAACACATTTGCTTTGACAGTGTTGAGCTGCAAAAGATCTTAGCGCTCACAGTTGGGCTGAGATTTTCAGGAGAGCTCGGCTCCCATTTAGGCAGCACAATTATTAGGGTTAATATTCCTATTGCTGTACGGCCTCCTAAGGGGCCAAATCCTGGACCAGGACGCCGATGTGCTAGGCACTGTACAAACACAGCCAAACGCTAGTCTAAATGATGGATTCTCTGTAACTTGAAGTCTTTAAATCATGATTTGAGGACTTGAGTAACTCAGCCAGAGGTGAGGGGTCTATTCCAGGAGTGGGTGGGTGAGGTTCTGAGGTCTGCAATGCACAGGAAGTCAGACAAGATCAGGGGTCTCAAACACGTGGCCCGTGGAGTTATTTGCTGCAGCCCGCCAAGCCCCCCGCATCTCCCCCCCCCCCGGAGTTATTTCCTGCGGCCGCCAAGCTCCCTTCACCCGCCGCCTCCAGCGCGCCGGCTTTCCAGGAGGGAGGGGGAGGAGCGGGGAGCCGTGCGCTCAGGGGAGGAGGCGGAGAAGAGGCGGGGCACATGCGGGGATTTGGGGAAGGGGTTGGAATAGGGGCAGGGAGGGGGCGGAGTTGGGTGGGGACTTTGGGGAAGGGGTTGGAATGGGGGCGGGGAAGGGGTGGGAAGAGGTGGGGCAGGGGCGGGGCCTCGGGGAAGAGGTGGAGTGGGGGCGGGGGCAGCGGCGGGGGGTGGGGGAGGGGAGGGCTTTTGTACCTTTATATGAAAAAGTGTCAGTGATGCGGCCCTCAGGCCAATGTACTAGTCCTCATGTGGCCCTCGTGGTGATTTGAGTTTGAGATCCCTGGACTAGATGATCATGATGGTCCCTTCTGACCTTACAGTCTATGAGCTTCTCTAAAGTGTCCCACGTGTTGGGGGCTGAGTCTTTTTGAAAATCAGGTTTCAAAGGCCTTTAAACCTGCTGGGTCAATTTGTGTAAACTGGCACAGTGCCACTGAGTTCCGTGGAGCTACACCCGTTTACACCAGATGAACATAAGGCAGATTGGTTCTGGTTACCTATTGTGTTAGCTTCATTTTTATCCTGGTGTAACTCCATTCATTTCAACTGGGCCTGGAGCAACACTAGAGCAGGGGTCCCCAACACGGTGCCTGCGGGCACCATGGTGCCCGCCGGGGCATCTATGTGCGCCCACCTTCTGGCCACTGGACAAGCAGCTGCCGAAATGCCGCCGAGAAACAGAACTGCCAAGAAGCATCGCCGCCGAAATGCCGCTGATTTTCGGCGGCATTTCGGCAGCGACGCCTCTTGATGACGCTACTTCTCAGCGGCATTTCGGCGGCGACGCTTCTTGGCGTTGCCGCTTCTCGGCAGCTGCTTGTCCGGTAGCCACGCTCCTCGGCGGCTAGTCGTCTGGCACTCGCCACATGGAAAGGTTGGGGACCACTGCACTAGAGTAACACAATGGTGTATCACGCCCATAAAGTACCATAGAAATGCTATTAGCCTCAGCTGGTGGAAAGCAGTGTTGCTTTCTTAACTTCAATGGATCCATGCCAGTTTAGACCTGCTTTGGATCGGGCACATTATGCAATTTGATTAATTAATTAAAACATATATGCATTGGGCCAGACCCTCAGCCGGTATAAATCAACATGGATCCACTGAAGTCAGTGGATGAGATCCCCAACTGGTGTAATTTGCCATAAAGATCTTTAATTATTGACGTCAGTGGATCTGTTTTCAAAAAGACTAGTAATTTTGGGGTGCCTCGAATGTTCAGTTCTCAACTCGAGACGCCCGGTTTTCAGAAAGCGCCGAACCAACTTTCAAGACCTTATCACAAGCCTTGAGCTTTTTAGCGTTTTTCTTAAAGCCTCAGCTGCTGGAATCATGGTATTGCGTGAAAATCTCAGCTTTCGTTTGAAAAAGAAAACCTTGTGATTTTTAAGCCCGTCTTGTGTTTTCTGGGGACTGGTCTTGTGATTTTTGAATGCTTGGGGTTGGCAGTGCCAGTGGCCCCTATCCTGGAAGGCGTCTCATGTTGGGCATCCAAAAATAGAGGCACCTCAAATCGCTAGGGAAACATATGGCAAAGTCTTCCAGGAGACGGTCTGCACTGAAATGAACTCAAAATGGCTGCCTGTCTCTGCACTGTTCATAGAGATTTAAAGGTGTAGGACACAGAAGGAAATATATAATCAGTTACACCCAAGAGAGTCACTGCACAAAGAGGAAGGAAAACCCAGGCAGGAATTGGCCACAGCTTGAAAATAAATATATCCGTTACAAACAGAGAGGTTTAACCATCTTGCGACATGCAGCACCTTGCTCTGTCCCAAGGTGGACTCCCCAATGAGTGACTTCGGTGAGCACCATTCTTCTGCACCATTCATCCGCACATACTGGAGAAACAAACAGAGTTGCCAAGGCAACAGCCACAACACAAGGTATAAACTCCGCCTGTGCGGTACTGGGGCTAGAGCGTGCGTAGGGAGTCAATGGAGCTGTGCTGAATGAGGATCTGGCCCAGCGACTATAGGGTGAAATTTAGGGTGAAATTTTCAAAGGCACAAGGAGCATTTAGGTGCCTAACTCCCATTGGCGTTGTGTCTGTGAGAATCTCCTTGTTTATTTAGAGGCTTTGCTGTGGCATTGTTCAGGGTAACATCCAGGCACCCCAGAAACATTAATGAATGAAGCCGCCTCAGCTTCCCAGTTTCACGATGCCCATTCTACAGAAGGGGAATACTGAGGCACGGAGGTGCTTGCCTGAGGTCACACAGTATCGAGATCTGCTGGCTAGTCGTGTGCCCTAATTAGATGACTCGCCTACCTCACCCGTGTGCCACTGGATACATGCAATCATACTACACTGTTTATATAAACATTTTATGCTCTACGCACCCTGGCATCCACCCACTTGTGCAGGTGTATTCTACAGGACGTATCTGGACTTGCACAGTTGCACATTACTGCAGATCCAGACTGGGGGCCTTTCTGGAAGAGATGCTTTAGCCAAACACAAGTTACTGGGCTTAACACAGGGATGAAATTTAGTGACCTGTGATTCGCAAGAGGTCGGACTAAATCAGTGGTCACCAACCGGTCGATCGCAATTGACTGGTCGATCCTCGGGGATCTCCCAGTTGATCGCGATCTCCAGTGGTGCAGTGGGGCTGCCGCTAAGGGAGGCTGCCTGCCTGCCCCAGCCCCAAGCTGCTCCCGGAAGTGGCCCTGGGGGCGGGGGGCGGGGGTCTTCCTCCATGCGCTGCTTCTGCCTGCAAGCACTGCCCCCGCAGCTCCCATTGGCCACAGTGCCCCATTCCCGGCCAATGGGAGCTGCGGGGGCGGTGCTTGCAGAGAGGGGCAGTGCGCAGAGCCACGTGTCCCCTGCTTCCCCCAGAGGCTGCAGGGGCACATTGGCCCCTTCCGGGAACAGCATGGGGCCAGGGTAGGCAGGGAGCCTGCCTTAGTGGCAGCCACGCTGCACCGCCGACTGGGAGCCGCCCGGCGGGAGGCCACATCCCAACCCCCAGCCCTGACCCCCCTCCCAGAGCCAGCACCCTGTACCCCCTCCTGTACCCCAACACTCTGCCCAGCCCGGAGCCCCCTCCTGCACCCAAACACCCTTCCAGAGCTTGCACCCCTCACCCCCTCCTGAACCCTAACCCCCTGCCCCAGGCTCAGCCCATAGCTCCCTCCCACACTGTGAATTCCTCAGCCCCAGCCCAAAGCCTGCACCCCCTCCTAAACCCCAACGCCCTACCCCCCAGCCCAGTGAAAGTGAGTGAGGGTGGGGGAGAGCAAGCAACGGAGAGTGGCGGGGATGGAGTGAGTGGGGCGAGGCTTTGGTGAATGGGGGGGGTGGGGGGCTCGGGGAAGGGGCAGGGTAGATCCTGGGTTGCCCTTAAATTCAAAAAGTGATCTTGGGCATAAAAAGGTTGGAGACCACTGGACTAAATGATCCAGTGGTCACTTCTGGCCTTCAAATCTATGTCCAGCATGCTGTGGGCATACACCTCGCAGAGAGTCTGCGCCCACTTGCTTGGATCTGGCCCCATCACTGCATGCGCCTATTCAAACTGTAATGCAGCCAGTTGCAGATGAGAAACATCCTCAGCTGTTCCCCAGAACCCATCTGTAACATTTTCCTAGGGCGAGAAGGCCATCGGCCCCTTAAGGTATGTCTACGCTTCAATGCAAGCCCTGGGTTAGTGGAACTCGGGTTAGCAGGCCCTGGGTTTGTTACCCTAGGGCTTGAGCGTCTACACTCATGTGTAACTCTAGGTTAGGAATTCATAGAATCATAGAATATCAGGGTTGGAAGGGACCTCAGGAGGTCATCTAGTCCAACCCCCTGCTCAAAGCAGGACCAACCCCAACTAAATCATCCCAGCCAGGGCTTTGTCAAGCCGGGCCTTAAAAACCTCTAGGAATTGTTGCCCTCTGAGGCCCAACCTGGGGCTGCAGCATCTACACTGCCTTCCATGGGCCTAAATCCAACCACCCCAATCCCAGACTTCCTAGCACCCTCCCAAAACGTGACCCCTCTAGCCTTTTGTTCGTGGTGCAGTGTGGGGAAAACTCAACCAGCCAGAGGACAAAGGAAGTCGGCTCGTGGGGTATTCATGGTGGACTCCCAAAGCATGAGTCCAGCGTGGCTGTGTCTACACTGCAAAGCAATAGGGCGTGAAGCCTGTTTCCCGGCTTGACTCAGGCTCAGACTCTGCACCCCAGATCCGAGCCCTGGGTTAACATGATTTGGGTGTAGATGGTAGGGGGGGATTAGGCTTGAGTTCAAATCCTGGGTTTACACTGCAGTGTAGACATACCCTGAGTCATTTGCTGTTGGGTTGTTTATTGTACACAGAGGTTGTGGGTACCGCCGGGAGGGGAGTTGCTTGTGTTAGCCATGTCATTATTAGCGCCTATTCTCAGACGCCTTTGGGAAGGGTGTGATTAATTAGGTGTTTTGGCTTTCGTTAAGGAACCCAGAAGCCTTTAGGCCTGGGTGTTAGTATATTAAAACTCCTTATGTATTATCACTGCCCCCCTTCTCATCCCACTCACCCCGCCTGATTTTCCATTGTAAGGTGGTGTCATTGGCACCTGCGATCGGGTGGCACATCACCCCTCCCTTTACACAGCTGTAAATAGCATCGCTAAGTGCAGAGCGGTGGATAATCAGACCCACGCGGCCAAATCCTTGCTTAGGAAATGAGTTCAGCTAACCTGAATTAAAGCCACTTTAATTCAGAGTGAGACTGTCCACAAAGGAGTTTAATGTGCTCTACATATTCCACTTTAAATTCACACCTTTAGTTAATTTGGATTAATTTTCCTGAGCGTCCCCATGTAGACGAGCCCTAAGAGTCTGCTGGAGACAGGTGCCATTTTGTGCACAGCTCCGCTGCAGCCTGTTGCAGAGGCAAACACACTGTGCTCTCTGCCACAGACTTTACTTTAATCTCTTCTTTATTGTTTTTCTTACTCTAGAATAGAAGCCATCTGTATTGAAAGTGGAAGGTTTGCTCAAAACATAAGAATCCTGGCCATATGGCTGGGATCTAAAAGATGGCAAATGAGAAAGAACAAACAAAGTTTCCAGGAGAGAGCATGGGCTGTGTGTGCGTCTTGTGTACCAGTCTGCATCAGAACTGAATGCAGCTGCAAATCCAGAGGCAATCTACAAACCAAACGCAAGAGAAGAAAGCCGTCTTTGAGTGAATGGATCCACAAGAACCCTATCATAGAATATCAGGGTTGGAGGGGATCTCAGGAGGTCATCTAGTCCAACCCCCTGCTCAAAGCAGAACCAATCCCTAGACAGATTTTTGCCCAATATCCTTAAGTGGCCCCCTCAAGGATTGAACTCATAACCTTGGGTTTAGCAGGCCAATGCTTAAACTATTGAACTATCCCTCCCCCCTATGGTAGGCTCTCTTGGCGTTTGTAGGAGCTGAAGTCACAGTGCAATGAGGGTGTTACATATGCCCACTCTGCAGGGTCTGGATTTGCTCAAACTGTAGCGAGCCATTTTTAAAAAAATCTCAGGTGGTCCCTGGTTCAACCCCCTGTGTGTTCTGATCTGATCCAACTCCCACTGAATTCAAAGGGACTCAGTCCTTTGCCTGGATCAGGCCCTAAAGGGTAAGGTGGTGATGCAATGCTGTTCTCTCCTTTAAATTATGCTGTCTTGATGTACACAACTGCGAAGCTGTTAGATGCAAGAGGCAGAGGCGGGAGAGGTGCCTATTTCAAGGTGAATGAAGCGAGGATAGAACTGACCCAAACAAGTTTCTCAGTTATTGACAATCGGGGAGAATTTGTGGATCAAAACAGCCTCCAGCCTCTCCACCCCGGGCAGGCTTAACCTGCACAACCAGCGCTTCTGCAGGAGATTCTCAGTCAGGCAGATGTTGGCAGGGGTCAAGTTACTGCAGAACTTGCTGCTTTACAATCAGATCTGCAGTGCAGATCTTCTTTCCTCCTGGGTCCCTCAACAGACACACTTACAACTGCTCTTCCTCAGCTCCGTATTCACCAACTCAGCCTATTAACGGGGGCACTGGGGAGCCTCCATAGGAGGGCAAACCCTAACCCACACCTGTGTTTAATCACTAGCTGGATGCAGATCAGATGCACCATTTGGGGAAGAGATCGTCATCCTACCCGGGCCATTCTGGGTACGTCTACACTGCAAGGGGCTGCAGGTAAATGTTGATTTCACCGCAACACACCGAAACCGATCAAAAGACATTTCCACTGGTAATCATCAAAACTCACAGACAGGCAAAATAAGAGCAATGCTGCTTGAGAACATATTAAAGTTTGATTGAAGGCTATTTACTTTGTATATTTTGACACGTGACATAGGCAATCGGGGTTTCAATGGCGATAAAGCTTTCACTTTTCGAATCTCAGTGTCGACTGCCATGAAATAATTGTCGTCTGACCCCTCCTACTGTCCGAGCCGCCCATCGTGTCCTGAAATGGTGACAATTTAAATCGGTAACAAAAAATGCTTAAACCCCATCATTCTGTGCAACCATGAAAAATGCTTAAAAATAAGAATCGATATTATCCACCGAAATGATGAAAAAATAGAAATTCATTTCCGCCAAGCCTAACCGTAAATTATTGGGCCCGTTGGAGGGGTAGCCGGCTAAACTTCTATGGTCTATGCTATACAAGAGGCCAGACTAGATGACCTAATGGTCCCGTCTTGCTGTAAAATGGGCTTAAATTGCAGCAAGGGCGGTTTAGGTTGGACATTAGGAAAAGCTTCCTAACTGTCAGAGTGGCTAAGCACTGGAATAAATTGCCGAGGGAGGTGGTGGAATCTCCATCGTTGGGGATTTTTAAGAGCAGGTTGGACAAACACCTGTCAGGGATGGTCTAGATAAGGACTGAATGGCTAGGAAGCAGTTCTGCAGAAAAGGACCTAGGGGTTACAGTGGACGAGAAGCTGGATATGAGTCAACAGTGTGTCCTTGTTGCCAAGAAGGCCAATGGCATTTTGGGCTGTATAGGTAGGGACATTGCCAGCAGATCGAGGGACGTGATCATTCCCCTCTATTCGACATTGGTGAGGCCTCATCTGGAGTACTGTGTCCAGTTTTGGGCCCCACACTACAAGAAGGATGTGGAAAAATTGGACAGAGTCCAGCAGAGGGCAACAAAAATGATTAGGGGCTGGAGCACATGACTTATGAGGAGAGGCTGAGGGAACTGGGATTGTTTAGTATGCAGAGAAGAATGAGGGGGGATTTGATAGCTGCTTTCAACTACCTGAAAGGGGGTTCCAAAGAGGACGGATCTAGACTGTTCTCAGTGGTACCAGATGACAGAACAAGGAGTAATGGTCTCAAGTCGCAGTGGGGGAGATCTAGGTTGGATATTAGGAAACACTATTTCACTAGGAGGGTGGTGAAGCACTGGAATGGGTTACCTAGGGAGGTGGTGGAATCTCCTTCCTTAGAGGTTTTTAAGGTCAGGCTTGACAAAGCCCTGGCTGGGATGATTTAGTTGGGGATTGGTTCTGCTTTGAGTAGGGGGTTGGAGTAGATACCTCCTGAGGTCCCTTCCAACCCTGATATTCTATGATTCTATGCATACTTAGTCCTGCCATGAATGCAGGGGACAGGACTAGATGACCTCTCGAGGTCCCTTCCAGTTCTATGATTCTATGAAAATCTATGAATCTGTGGTCCATAAGCATCTTGTTTTCATGATGAGAATCATCCTTAGCTCCATCTCCGTTTCCTGCCAACATGGCCTCTCTTTCCTACCCACCGGTCTTGACATTAACAGCTCAGGTTCACACGGAGTTAGATTCACTGCTGCTTAATGCAGAGGGCTGTGTTTACACACCAGAGTGTAACAACTAGCTCTTGCTGGGCAAGGCCCTGCAGAAATGAGGCCTCACCTCCTTGTGCATGTCCACGTGTTTATATAAGGACTTTGTATTGACTTTGTATTTTCTCTGTTATGACTCATTCCATTCCACAGAAAAGGGACTGTTCCCAGGCGTGCATCGGATGGGTGGTGTGACCCCATGAAGAGAAAGATTAAGCTTGAAGCAAGCAACCTGAACCGGGGCAGTTCAAATAACTGATTTTTTGGTTCAATGGCTGAACCATACAATCAGGAAAAATAGATTTGGGTCGACCTGAAATAAACATATTTTGAATTTTTCAGCAAACTGAAGAAGTTGTTCTTTGTTTGTTTGTTTTGGGTCAAATGAAACTTTCATTTGGAAGGGTTTTCCTCCCACACTCACACACACCTTTTCAAATGTTTTAAAAACAAAATTTCAAGCAAAGTCAAAACAAACATTCAGTTTGAATCAAAAAGTCAACACTTTTTGTTTTGAAAAAAGGTGAAATGAAATGTTTTGACTTGTTGCCCCAGCTCTAGCCAGAACTCCAAGGCTTTTGCTTCCTGAAGGGAAAGTGTTTAACAGGTTCATACTGTGTCTTGTTGCAGAGTCACTAAGGGGTCATTCACATGGATTTGTAAGCATTCATTAGTTCAGCCAGGTGCAAAACTATGCAGAGTTACCATGGCGTCCACAACAACAAAAAGAAACTTTGCTTCTAATCTGTCGGGACTGCCAGAGAACCGGGCGGAGCCAAACCCTGCTCTCACTTTCCCTGGTGGAAATCCGGAGTTAACTCGGTTGAAATCAGTGAAGTTATTTGGGTGTAAATGGGAGTAGAAACTGGTTTCTAATGGACCTGATTCTTCTCTCTTGCTGATGTAAATCAGGACCAAGTCCACTGCAATAAATAGAGTTACCCTGGGTTAGAACTGGTATAAGTGACATCTGAATCAGGGCGGGCCATTGGCTTCATGAGAGTAAGTCTGGATTTATACCGGTTTAACTGAGATCAAGGTTACCTTTTAATGGGTCTGATTTCCTCCTGCCTTGCACCTTACGTTGTCCTTTTCTCTGTGTGCAAACTGAACGTGAAACACACCCAGTTGTGGTTGGCTGCATTTTGTCCCCATTTTGCACGGGTGTAAAAGACACTACAAAGGAGCCAACGCTCAAGCTCCATCAGCTAAAAACCAAGAGCCAGGTGTTAATTCGGTTCTACGCTAGGCAAAAAGATTGTGCCGGGGCCGGGCTTTGCTAGCGCGCGTTAATTAAATCCAACCTAAGCACCGGTGCATGGAAAGGAAGCAGCAGACCCCGTATGTCTGTCAGTCAGTGAATAAAGCTATTTCTCCTACATGGTTAACAAAGAGGATCCCGCGTGGAACGGCTGCGATCCACTCCAGCTGCCTCCCACTTTGCCCACATAGGGGTGGGCAAATATTTTGAAAGTGATTTAGCCAGAACATTGTACCATCATTCCCTGCCCCCCTGCCCATCTCATTCTGCCCTGCAGAAGAGCACAGGGGGTTAAATATCCATGCATGATTTTCAAATATCAGGGTAGGGCTTAAAGAGCCTAGCAGGGACATACTCCTCATTGTAGACATTCAGAAGTGGGAGAGGCTTTCAAAAATATTTGTACTTTGTGCCTCCTTCTGTGTAGGAGTCAGATGGATTACCGCAGGCGCTGACCCTGGGTGTTTTGACCGTGGAGCTATACAGCGGCACATTTCCTTGCCCAGAGTGCAAAACACACACCTTCAGTCTCAACTGGCTTTTATTTTAGATCAAGAAGGGAAACAAGTCAGAAGAAACGGGAAGAGGCCAGGCGACAGGCCTGCGTGTCTCTTCTGTCATAAAGGCTGCAGCTGCTCTCAAAGGAGCGCTGTCTGAGTGCCTTTCCTTATCTCTCTTGCGCTGTGACGTTTAAGTGGGATCTGCCATATACAGCAGAACCTCAGAGTTACGAACGGACCAGTCAACCGCACATCTCATGTGGAACCAGACATACGCAATCAGGCAGCAGCAGAGAAAAACAAAACAAAACCAAGCGCCAATACAGGACAGTACCGTGTTCAATGTAAGCGAATAAAAACCAAGGGAACGCAGCATTTTCCTTCCGCAGAGTAAAGTCTCAATGCTGTATTAAGCCAATGTTCGGTTGTAAACTTTTTGAAAGAACAACCGGAACGTTTTGCTCCGCGTTCTGACCCTTTCAGAGTTCTGAACAACCTCCCTTATCAAGGTGTTCGTAACTCTGAGGTTTTACTGTCTTGTTTGGGGGGGCGAGGGGGGAAGGCGGTTGTTGTAGATTTCTTGATTTATGTCGGGTTGTCTGGGCCTGATTCGCAAAAGGCCCCCTTTCCCCCCATTCTGGCCCGGGCAACGTCACATGCCTTTGTTCCTTTTTAAGGCTCCTGTGCAGAGCCGGAGCTCAATGAGAATCAGGCCCCCTGTGACTGCTAAGGGATGGCTGCCCTTTATTTTTGCTTCTGTGAACCTAGAGGAAATATACAGACGAATCCCAATGTCTTGAGGCTATAAAAGTTCTTTCCAAGCGGCAAAGAACTAAAGGAAAGTTCAGGAGTAAAAGAACCCTCTGCTAACATCTGTGAGAGGAAAGGAGTGATACTATTTCATGGGAGCATTCCCCCAACGCTCCGCCTTCAGCAGGTTGAATGAGCTAGGCCAGCTGCCAGCCACACCCAGCCCTCCGTAAAATGATCCTTCCTCTGCCCTCTAACCAAGCCCCGCTGTTCTAACGGATAAAAGGAGAGGAAGGCTCAGAGGGACGCATTTGCTCTCGCCTGATCTCCACTGTAGCCTGCCTGAGCTTTCTTGGGAGGGGAAGGACAGAACCCAGCCCAGTAGCCATGTCGAGGTCTGTAAGTTTCAGCTCTCGCTCTGCTGCCCCCGCAGGGGGCTTTAGACAGGTCCGAGTCAGCAATGTCTCCTCGACCCGCGGCTTGGGCGGGGGTGCCGGCTTGGGAAGGGCAGGTGGCTTTGGCAGCTCCAGTCTCTATAGTTTAGGCTCTGCCAACAAGAGGATTTCGCTGGGCGGTGGAGGCAGCTCCTACAGCGTCCACTCTGGATATGGGCTCGGCGCTGGGTACGGCGCAGGAGCCGGTGGTGGGTTCGCAGGTGCCGGCATCCAAGAGGTGACCATCAACCCGAGCCTCCTGGTGCCCCTCAACGTGCAGATCGACCCCACCCTCCAGACGGTCCGTAAAGAGGAGAAGGAGCAGATCAAGACCCTCAACAACAAATTCGCCTCCTTCATCGACAAGGTGAGATGCAGGAACAGGTGGCAACTCGTGAGATGATCCAAACCCCAGTGAAACCAGCGGGGGACTTTCCCTGGACTTCAGTGGGCTTTGGATCAGGCCCCGTAGTTCTAAAGATGGATGGTCAAATTATCCTGTAGCCCTTATTGAATTCTTACTCTTGTTGACTTCCACAACAATTTTTGCTTCAGTGAAGGCCTCGGCGCTTGCTCCCTGTTTATTAAGCTGGTGCCATTCAGGGAACCTAGGCTACGCTGCAAAAATCCCAGGGATTTCAGAAGCCCCAAAAGGTCAGATCTGGGTGCTAATCCAACACCACCAAACTCAAGGCGGTGCTTGGATCTGGGGCTTTGAGCTGACCTGTTCTCAGGACTTGCCGTAAATCGGTGTGGCTCTATTGAAGTTAATTGACACCCACTTAGCTCTGCTGTTTTACCCCAGTTGGGCAACTGACCCATGTGCAAAATTTGGATGGGAATCCAGGCTGGGGGTTTTTAAATCCCCTCGAAGGGTGACGGGCGTTCAGCTCTATGATCCAGTTGCCCTCGAAGTGATTAGGCAGATTCCCTGGGGAAGCAAAATCTGACCCTCTCTAGCAATAAAAAGCTGCCTTTGCATAGTGAACCAGTCGTAGGAAAACTGGGGTGTTATCTCGGTTCAGAATCTCAAAACCTCTCCCTGAATAGTTCCAATCCCTTTCCCCTCCCCCACCCCTCGCACAATATGTAAGTTCTTGAAGCAATCCAGTGGTTCTCAAACTTTTGCACGGGTGACCCCTTTCACACAGCTAGCCTCTGTGTGCGACCCCCCCCCTTATACATTAAAAACACTTTTGTACCTATTTAACACCATTATAAATGCTGGAGGCCAAGCAGGGTTTGGGGTGGAGGCTGACAGCTCGCGACCCCCCCATGTAATAACCTCATGACCCCCTGAGGAGTCCTGACCCCCAGTTCGAGAACCCCTGTGATACTGTTATAGCTGGCTCAGTAACGAGGTCTGGTTCCTCTCCTGGCTTGCAGGTCCGCTTCCTGGAGCAGCAAAACAAAGTGCTGGAGACCAAATGGAGCCTCCTGCAGGACCAAAAGACCACCCGCAGCAACATTGCTCCCATGTTCGAGGCCTACATCAACAACCTGCGGAAGCAGCTAGACGGGTGGCTGAATGACAAGGGGCGCCTGGAGGGCGAGCTGAAGAACATGCAGGATCTTGTGGAGGATTTCAGGAACAAGTAATGTATCATCTAGTTGTCTAACGGTATGCTGAGCCCGGGAGAGCTGTCTGGCATCCTTGCAAAGATAGCTCAGGCTCGTCAGTGGGGGAGTCCTTTCGAAGGCAGGGGACGATGACCCATTGCAGAAAAGAGCTTACATGCCAGCACAGTAATTGCTTTCTGTTGCTTGTGTATTCCCCACACCTGTTGCTGTAGCGTTCTGTCCCCTCTAGTGGCACTGAGGTAGGGTGTGTGTGTGTGTGTGTGTGTGTGTGTGCGTGTGCGTGTGCGTGTGCGCGCGCGCGCTAGCGCTAGCTACAGCCTTTGGCTCATGCACTGAGGTCCCAGGTTCGATCCTGCCCACCAATGA
>NW_020665187.1:3343336-3355472 GCF_002925995.2 Terrapene triunguis | reverse complement strand
AGCCTTAGCTAAGAGCCAAATGGCTTTTGGCTCATGCACTGAGGTCCAGGGCTGCCCGGGGGGGGGTAAGTGGGGCAATTTGCCCCAGGCCTCGGGCCCCACAGGGGCCCCCATGAGAATATAGTAATCTATAGTATTGCAACTTTTTTTATGGAAGGGGCCCCCAAAATTGCTTTGCCCAGGTCCCCCTGAATCCTCTGGGCAGCCCTGCTGAGGTCCCAGGTTCAGTCCCGTCCACCAACGACTAAGGTCTGTCAGTGTCACATTTGTACACACGTGCTTCCAACAGCACAGTGTTGTCGAATCTATCTACTGTAATCTTCTAAGGGACATGATTTGCATGTGCCAAGACCATTTAGATGGCTCATTCAGAAGAGATTTCCAGCCCTGTAGTCAGTGGCTGACCTTTGGCTGAGGTACAGATACAGTATTGGAAGAGGGACTGGAAACTCTCTCCAGAAGGAAAGCCAGATCGATTGTAGCCAGGGAGAAAGCTTTGTTTGCAAACAGAGACTTTGTACTAAAGCCGGTCGGGAAACAGAATTTCCACTCCCGGGGGGAAATGCCGACATTTCAGAATGTGTTTTTGTTCCGAATTGTAACAAACAAGCGGACTTTTTCAATTTTTCTGTGTGGAGTGGCACTTTCAGAATAGTTCTTCCTGGAAACATCACAATGTTCTGTTTTGGTAATGTCACAACGTCATCATAGAAAAGGCTAAATTACATATATCACAGCTATTAAAGATAATAATACCTAGCTCTTATAAAGCACTTTTCGTCAGTAGATCTCAATGCACTTTACAAAGGAGGTCAGTAGCATTGCTCCCCTTTTACAGATGGGGAAACTGAGGCACGGGGCAGTGAAATGACTTGCTTAAGGTCACCCAGCAGGCCAGTGGCAGAGGCAGGTCTCCCAAGGCTGTGTCTACACTGCCACTTTCAGCGCTAAAACTTTTGTCGTTCAGGGGTGTGAAACCTCCCCTCCCCCCGAGCAACAAAAGTTTTAGTGCTGAAAAGTGCCAGTATAGAGAGTACAGATAAAGCTACTACCGCTCGTTCGGGGTGGTTTTTTTTAATCGCCGGGAGAGCTCTCCCCTGGCGATAAAGCGTGTCTACACTGCGCATGTCACAGCGCGGCCGCGGCAGCACTGCTGCGGCCGCGCTGTGACATGGGTAGTGTAGACCTACCCCAAGTCCCAGTCCACAGCACTATCCAGTAGGCAACACTGCCTATAGAGTAGGTCCCTCTGATTCATAACGTTACATACCTGTCATTGACATAGTCCCAGGGAAACAATGGGGAAAAAATGACTTGTGCTCTAACAAGGGGCTTCTTGATCTTAACCAAATCCCTTGGGAAAGTCCAACTCAAACCACTCCTCGCTCCTTTCACCACAGGCCGCGCCCATCTGAGGAGGGGATGTTAAAAAAACAGTTGGCAAACTGGAGCCAACAGGAACTGTAAATAGTGCAGATAAACCCCAGGGAGTGTCAGGAGAAAAGTCAATAACTGATAATCCCCGCACAGGTGCAGCTGAGAGACATGTAGATGAAACAAAACAAAGACTGTAGGGGGTTGCATTATCTCCTGGCTATGGGATGTCCCCCTTGGCTTGATTTATTAATGTCTCACCTATGGAGCAGTGCTTTACACCGGTGCAAAGAGGGTTTTAAAAGCTTCCTTTCCTCAGCCCAGATCCTCAGCTGGCATACATGTAGCTTCACTGGAGCCGTGCAAAGTAGGTGTAAACCCTTGCCCAGGTGCAAAGACAGTGGAGAATGAAGCCCAGGGGCTTCAGTGCTCTGGCAGGGTGAAGGGGCCTTCAATTGAGTGTGTCTGTAATTAACACGCACTGCAAGGCCCCTTTACAAAGGCAGAGCAGTGTAAAAAAGGGTCAACTTGTAAATAAGAATCAGGCCCTAAGAATTTTGAAGCATGAAACTAATCAAGATGGTTGTGATTCTTCTCTCACTCATACCAGGTTCACACCAGTAACATCAGTGGAGTTGCTCCTGTTTTACACCACTGTAAGTCCAATCAGGCTCCAGTCATACTGGATTCGGTACCTGGATTGATACTGATAATGGGCATGCCTACACTGCATTGTAAACCCAGGTCATAGAATCATAGAATGGAGTCATAGAAGATCAGGGTTGGAAGGGACCTCAGGAGGTCATCTAGTCCAACCCCCTGCTCAAAGCAGGACCAATTCCCAACTAAATCATCCCAGCCAGGGCTTTGTCAAGCCTGACCTTAAAAACCTCTAAGGATGGAGATTCCACCACCTCCCTAGGGAACCCATTCCAGTGCTTCACCACCCTCCTAGTGAAAAAGTTTTTCCTAATATCCAACCTAGACCTCCCCCACTGCAACTTGAGACCATTACTCCTTGTTCTGTCATCTGGTACCACTGAGAACAGTGGGACCCGGGCTTGTGGCCTTGGTGTTTCCACGCCTGCGCTTGACCATCCACACTGCATTGTTCAGGGCCGCCCAGAGGATTGAGGGGCCTGGGGTCTTTGGCGGCGGGGGGCCCCCGCCACTGAATTGCCTCCGAAGACCCGGCGCTTCAGCGGCGGGTCCCGGGGCGGAAAGACCCCCTGCCACGGGTCTTCAGGGCACTTCGGCGGCAGGTCCCAGAGCAGAAGGACCCCCCACCGCGGGTCTTCAGGGCACTTCGGTGGCAGGTCCCGGGGCAGAAGGACTCCCGCCGCCGAATTGCTGCCGAAGACCCGGAGTGGAAGAAGCTCCGGGGGCCCGGGCCCCACGAGAGTTTTCCAGGGCCCCCGGAGCGAGTGAAGGACCCCGCTCCAGGGGCCCCGAAAAACTCTCGTGGGGGCCCCTGCGGGGCCCGGGGCCTGGGGCAAATTGCTCCACTTGCCCCCCCCCCCCGGCAGCCCTGGCATTGTTAACCTGGGCTTACAATTGCTGGCCCCGGGTCTCTCAGCTGTGCTAAGGCATTCATAGCGTACGACGCAGTCCTTCTGACTTAGGTCTGTGGCTTGAGCTGCGTCCACACTGCAAAATGACAGGGCTTGGACCCATCCGCTGAGCGGGACTCAGCCTCTGACCCACTGGCCAAGCAGGGTTCTGGGACCGGGATGCTTGCTGCCCCAAGTCAGAATGATTTGTATGTGGACGGAAGGGGCTTGGGCTCAAACCTATGTGAACCGAAGACCTACCCTTATTTGGGGTGAGGCAGGTAACTCCTTTGACATCTGTTCACTTATTTCATCCCCCTTCTCGCCACACTACAGGTTCTGTGTGCACAGCATGCCAGTGGAAATGTCACATTATGCAATACACTCAAGAATGCCGGATTCTCAGCTCATGTAAATTGGTGCAGCTCCATTGATTTCAATGGAGTCACATTGAGTTTTACGAGCTGAAGACCCGGCTTTGTATATGCAAGGCAGCATTCTGCTGCAGGCAGTAGAAACCAGAACTGCAGCTTCCAGGGTGCCTGTTAAACTCCAGGCTCCTCAAAGCACTTTGGAAAGCAACAGGGTACGTTATGTGCAGCAGCAGTGTCAGCAAACAGAGCAGCTCTTATGATCCCAGCAATAGTATCTCACAGACAGCTCCTTGGCTCTGCTCAGCTAGAATAAAAAACCCGGAGTTGCTCTGCTGGGGATTTCAGGGGCTGTTGTGCTGGGCTTCAGGTATTCCAGGTTGCATTTTCCACTCTGCGGTGGGAACTTGAGCAAGTGACTCACATGCTGACCTGCATTTCAGAGGGGCAGCTGGGCTCCGGTAGTGCCTGTTAATTTCAGCTGGAATTCTGAATGTTCAGCATTCTTAAAAATCAGGCTTCAGGAGCCAGATCCTCAGGGGGTGTAAATTAGCGTGGCTCCAGTTAAGACTGTGGCGCTATGCAGAGGATCCAGCCCGTCGCGTCTAAAGATGGGTCTTTTTGCTCTGTGATTGTACAGTGCCTCGCATAATGGGGTCCTGGGCCGTCACCAGGGCTCCTAGACCCTACTGTAGTACAATCAGCTAGTCATAAAAAATGGATATCCAGAAACGGATGTAGCCCAAATGAGAGAGCACTGGAAAATTTGAGCCGTAGCCTCTCTGTGACTCAGTTTCCCCATTTGTGAAAGGGGACTAATTACACTTGCTGACCTTCTACTGGGGTATTGAGGCTTAATCAATGCCAGCAAAATGCTTTGAAATCCTGGCATAAAGATGTGCATAATAATAGCAATCATAACGAGGAGGAGGAAATACTGCCAGCCAAGTTTGGATGAATTTGCTGTAACGATTTACACCCCTTTTGCACCAGTATTTGCTTTTGGCGGATCTCCTGGGGAGGAACTTGTGACTATTTGCACCAGAAACCTGATTTCAAGAGCTCCCGCTCATCCAAACAGGCAACCGAAACAGCATGTGACTTGTGTGTCCAATCAAAGACAAATAACACAGCATGAATTTCAAATATTGGACACTTGCGATGAGCAGTTTGGGCAGACCAAGGGTCAGACCCTCAGCTGGTGCAAATAGGAGTAGTACCATCACTGATTTACACCAGCTGAGGATCTAGGGCTAAGGATTATTTGGTTAAATTTGGAGGGTGTGAGTGTAGGGCAGGGACGGGCAAACTTTTTGGCCTGAGGGCCGCATCGGGTTTCGTAAATTGTATGGAGGGCTGGTTAGGGGAGGGGGTCGAGGCCTAGCCCCCACCTCCTATCTGCCCCCCCCCGGGACTCCGGCCCCATCCAACCCCCTCGTTCCCTGATGGCCCCTCTGGGACCCCTGCCCCATCCACCCCCCCCACTCCCTGTTCCCTGACCTCCCCCGGACCCCCTCCACCCCATCCAACCCCTCCTCTCATTCCTGACGGCCCCCCGGGACCCCTGCCCCATCCAACCACCCCTTCTCTCTGTCCCCTGACTGCCCCCTTAACCCCTGCCTCTGACTGCCCCCCGCCACTCCATCCAACCCCCCCTCCTTCCTGACTGCCCCCCCCGCTCCCATTCAACCCTCTGTTCCCCCACGATCACCCTGATCCCTATCCACACCCCCGCCCCCCGACCACCACCCTGAACTCCCCTGCCCTCTATCCAACCCCCCTGCTCCCTGCCCCTTTACCGCGCTGCCTGGAGCACCGGTGGCTGGCGGCGCTACAGCTGCGCCACCTGGCTGGAGCTGGGCCACGCCACTGCCACCGTGCAGCACAGAGCACCGGGTCAGGCCGGGCTCTGCAGTTGCGCTGCCCCAGGAGCTCAGAGCCCCGCCGCCCAGAGCATTGCGCCGGCAGCCTGGTGCGCTGAGGCTGCAGGGGAGGGGGACTGGAGGGGAGGGGCTGGGGAGCTCGGGCGCCGGGCAGGACGGTCCCACAGGCTGAATGTGGCCTGCGGGCTGTAGTTTGCCCACCTCTGGTGTAGGGGCTACTCATGGGCTGGGGGGTCAGCTGCTGGGGGGAGCCCTAGGAAGGGAAGAGGAGGGTCAGATGAGGGAGGGGACAAATCTATGCGCTCCCCCACACACACTTTAAAAGGCGCTCCACAGAACCTGCAGCAAACAATTTCAAATGACAAACACATGGTGGGAAATCATACACTGAATGGAGATGATTCTCAAATGGAGCAAGAGGCTAAACTGATCAGCTAAGTTATTCACTGTGAATTTTTGGCCAGGCACTAGCTAACGGTGTGTGGCAAACTGTTTTCCCATTCCATGAGAGTTTTTGAGATTTGACTTTTTTCCCCATCCCACATCAGAACAAAAAGTCAAAATCCCCCACATGTATGTAAAATGATCATCTGGAAAAAAATCAGATTGGGCCCAACTGAAATGTTATGTTTCAATTTCAATGTTGTAACATTTTTAAGGCTATTTTTAAGGTATATAAAATGAAGTAAAATTTCAAAACAAAAAAGTCGTTTGGAACCGAACACTGAAGCTTTGTTTCTAAAACGTTAAACTGGCCTGTTTCTACAATTTCAAAATTGAAAAAAAAAAACCATTTCTCAAATCGGGAGATTTATCCAAACCAACAGATTCAGTTTCCACAAATGGGCGTTTTACGACGAGAAGACGTTTTGTCTAACAATTCCTGACCAGCTTTAGCTCTAACCAACGTCGCTTCCTTTCCTCCCAACAGGTACGAAGATGAAATCAACAAGCGCACGGCAGCAGAGAATGAGTTTGTCATTCTGAAAAAGGTGAGTGGCACGATCCTTGAATGAAATTGCAGAAGCTGATTTTCACAGGCGCTGTAGCGTTTCTAGTGTAGACTAGCCCTGGATGTAGGCAACCCCCGAATTCTTATCTGGGAACCTGAATAAACAGCCTGATTTTCAGAGACAATGAGCACCCCTGACTCCCACTGAAGCCAAACTTGGTCTCACTGTATCTCTGATTGTTCTTCAGGATGTCGATGCTTCCTACATGAACAAGGTGGAACTGGAGGCCAAGGTAGATGCCTTGACCGATGAGATCAACTTCCTGAGGGGTCTCTACGAAGCAGTAAGTGACTTTTCCCTCTATCATAAATTAGGGTGACCAGACTGCAAGTGTGAAAAATCGGGACGGGGGTGGGGGGTAATAGGAGCCTATATAAGAAAAAGACCCCCAAATTGGGACTGTCCCTATAAAATCGGGACATCTGGTCTCCCTAATCGTAAATAGACAGACTGATGGTGTGTAACTCCATCAGTGATTGCTTTTTCCAAGGAGATGCTTGGTGATTAGTGCTATGGTATGTAAATATTATGGATGGATAGATCCTGATTTTTCTCTCACTTAAACAAGTACATAAAAGGTTGTTACAAGGAGGAGTGAGAAAAATTGTTCTTCTGAACCTCTGAGGATAGGACAAGAAGCAATGGGCTTAAATTGCAGCAAGGGAGGTTTGGTTGGACATTAGGAAAAAGTTCCTAACTGTCAGGGTGGTTAAGCACTGGAATAAATTGCCTAGGGAGGTTGTGGAATCTCCATCATTGGAGATTTTTAAGAGCAGGTTGGACAAACACCTGTCAGGGCTGGTCTAGATATTACTTAGTCCTGCCTTGAGTGCAGGGGACTGGACTAGATGACCTCTCGAGGTCCCTTCCAGGTCTATGATTCTAAGTGAGAATCAGGAATAGCTTCCTGGAAGATAATAGAATTATACTGTTGTAAGGAGGAGAATCAGGTCCTATGCATATGGGCAGTTTACTGCAGAAGATGCAAGTGGCGCAAGCTAAAAAAAATTAATATTGATTTTCTTGTGGCAAGAGAGTTAACTGAGTACTGGTCATGATGCCCAAAGACTCCACCTTGGGCCTCTCTCCAATTCCCATTGGTAAGCCTCCAATACCCTTTCCGTCAGGGTCTGAGGCCCCACCGTCGTCTGCTGCCCTTCTGTGGTCATTCCTATGTTCACCTGGGCCCTCTCTGTTCCAATTGTTCTATCTTGTAACCCCTTTTTTCCTGCCTCACTGGGACCCATACTTCCCTTTTGCTACCACTCCCTCTCTTAAGTGGGCAATGCCTTTTTATATGACCAGCCTCACGGCACCCGAAGCAAACCCTTTTCTTTGCCTTGTCCGCAAGGCTTCCTTTTGGCCTTCTATTGCCCAGCTCCTTCCCCTGGGCTAGCCTTCACCTCACAGCTCATATATGGGCATCTCCCCCAGAGGTTCCCCCGCTGACCACAGGCAAAACATGCCCCTCTTTTTCCTGTTCACCCCACAGGACACATTCTTTTGGGCTTTCTTCTCTCCCCCATCCTAGTAGGGACACTCCCTTTTCTGGTGTCCTCCTCGCTCACAGGCGTAACACTCCTGTTCCCAGGCCTCCGGCCTCCTGGCTCGATACCTTCCTTCCTGTCTCGCTCCCGGCGGCCTCTACTAATTTCTTCCCGCAGGAGCTTATAACTAGAGTCTGCCGCAGTTTGGCGCCAAATAATTCTGCACATACCAATGTGTCTCCCACTGTCTCTGCTGGTTCTCCAGCACCTGCTGCAGCAGGGCCTGGATCCATCCACACACACTTCTGCAGGGGTGGGGATTCTGGAGTCCAGCCTGGGAGGGTCTAAATGCCCTCTGCAAACAAAGCTTCCGCGCACTGCGGCTCCGTTGCCGTTTGCCTCAGGCGTCTCTACAATAGTCTGTCCTGCTCGCCTTGCATCAGGGTAACTGCCTTATACAGTCTTTCACAGTCCACCACAGTCTCTCAACCTCCCCTTGTATCAGGAGCAACCGTGTGCCTGCGTTCTCCACCAAATTGTCACAGTCTGCACCACTCCCCTCTGGTCTGGCGCCTCCTCCTGGTCACTCTGGGGATTAGCTCTTGAGGTTGACACCCCCTTCTGCGGTTTCCATGCCATTGCTCCGCTTCTCCCTCTGGTCTGCAGCCACACTCTCACTCCAGAAACCGCAGCATCCTCTTCCTTCTGGCTGGATCACTCAGCATTTCCCCTCTTCCAGTCTTTCCTCTCCAGCAGTCGTAGGCAGTCTTCCCATTCACTCCCTCAGTGGCTGGCAGGGGAACCCAGGCCTGCCCTCAATTCCAGGTTCCAGTCCAGGCACCCTCAGCTCAGCTGTTCTGGGCTTTCCTCTCTCAGTCCTCACTGCTCCTTCCCTAGACTGCTTCCCACCACCCCTGGTTCCCCTTCTCCCTCCGGGTGTACCAGCTCTAAACCTTCTCCCGTTTCCCAGGGATCGACTGCTGCCTGCCTTCCTGCAGCCTTTTCCAGCAGCCCCCAACTGTTGTCAGTTACCTGGCTTTATACAGGCGCCCCCCCCCCCCCCCCCCCCCCCCCGTTCCTGCACAGCTGAACCTGCTTCCAATTAGTTACCTGCTCCTGGCTTTTCCTCCAGATGCAGCCTCTGAAGGTAATTGGCCTGCCTGGCCACCTTAACCCTTTCAATCCCGTGTGAGGTGATCACCCCATCGCAGGAGCTGTGCCCGCCTTTGCTAGGGAGAGTAGGGGGAGCCCTCTCTAATTTAGCCCTCCCTGCCCTCTTACTTGCTCAGTTGGCAGTCAGTAGAGACAGTCACTTTACATCCATGGCTAAGAGTGGTAGAATCTGGCCCTAACGTTGTAGTAAAGTTGGGCCGGCTCCAAAACTCTGGATCCAAACTTTGAATCCATTTGGATCTGGCCCTTCACACCACAGCTGGGATCCTTTCTCTACAGAGACCCACCTTAACCTTTGGGTGAGTTTGGATACAGGTGTCAGCTCCATCTCTGCTTTTTTCTCCCCCCCACTTTGCAGCATCAGAAGGATCTGCTTTGGCAGCCACTGTGTTGTGACACTTAGTTGGATTTCTTCCTGGTTAATGATTTATTTGACAAGTTTCCTCTTATCTCCCTTCCTTTCCTTCTCTTGTCTGATCTTAATTGGTTTCTAAAAGTGATACCTTAGAACAGGAGGGAGAAATCAGGCAGCTCAGGTAGGGTTGTCAGGTGTCTGGTTTTGGAACCCAGGGACCCTGGTGGCTCCAGTCAGCACCGCTGACCGCGCCGTTAAAAGTCCAGTCGGCGCCGCAGGCAGGCTCCCTACCCGGCTCCATGCAACTCCCGGGATGTTGCTGGTATCTCCCTCTGGCTCCTAGGCGGAGGAACGGCCACAGAGGCTCTGTGCGCTGCCCCCGCCTCCAGCACCAGCTCCGCTGCTTCCATTGGACAGGAATCATGGACAATGGGAGCTGAGGGGGCGGTGCCTGCAGGCGCGGGCAGTGCGGAGAGCCACGTGGTTGTGCCTCCGCTTAGGAGCCGGAGGGAGATGCCGGCAGCTTCCCGGGAGCTGCCTGAGGTAAGCGCCGCTCAGAGCCCGCACCCCCTCCTGCACCCCAGCCTCCTACCCCAGCCCAGAGCCCCCTCTTGCACCTCAAACCCCAGCCCCACCCCAGAGCCCGCACCACCAGCCGGAACCCTCACCCTCCCACACACCCCAACCCCCTGTCCCAGCCCGGATCTCTCTCCTGCACCCTGAACCCCTCATTTATGGCCCTACCCCAGAGCCTGCACCCCCCAGCCCAGAGGCCATACCCCCTCCCACACCCCAACCCTCTGCCCCAGCCCGGATCTCTCTCCTACACCCTGAACCCCTCATTTATGGCCCCACCCCAGAGCCCACACACCCCCAGCCTAGATCCCGTACCCCGTCCCATACCCCAACCCCCTGCCTCAGCCCAGAGCCCTCTCCTGCACCTCAAACCCCTCATCTCCAGCCCCACCCCAGCGCCTGTACCTGTAGCCCTCACCGCCACTCCTCCCTGCACCCCAACCCCCTACCCCAGCCCGATGAAAATTTGCAAGTGAGCGAGGGTGGGGGGAGAGTGAGCAACGGAGGGAGGGAGATGGTGTGAGCAGGGGGCGTGGCCTGGGGAAAGGGGCGGGGCAGGGGGCAGGGCAAGGGTGTTCGGTTTTCTGCAAATAGAAAGTTGGCAACCCCTAAGCTCAGCTGAGATAGAAAATTAGCCAATTGAGATTATAATTTTTTTCATGTAATTTGCAGGAACTTCGGGAGCTGCAGGCCCAGGTCTCTGACACCTCTGTGGTCCTCACCATGGACAACAACCGAAACCTGGACATGGACAGCATCATCGCTGAGGTCAAAGCGCAGTACGAGGACATGGCCAAGAAGAGCCGAATGGAAGCTGAGTCCTGGTACCAAACCAAGGTGAGCGCCGATGGAAATCGGGGAACTAGGAGTTTCTGCTATTTAATATGTGTCTGGAGAGGCTAGTCCGTGAGGGGCCATTGAGCGCTATCGTGATGACTGTCCTTTATGGAGCTATTGTTGTGTGTCGCAGTTCGAGACGCTGCAGGCCACGGCGGGGAAACACGGGGATGAACTGCGCAACACCAAGACGGAGATCACGGAGATTAACCGCATGATCCATAGACTGCAGGCGGAAATTGACAACGTGAAAAGCCAGGTGAGGAGTTGGGCCTGGTTTTCCTGCTGCTTCTTCCACAGAGTGTTGAGTCGTGCGTTTAGTAGAAATAAGGTTCATAAATGCAGTACGAGGCCTTAAGGTCAGTGCCTATTAAAAGCACTTGGGGAAAGCTGCAGTTATAATGTCAGAAGATGAAGATCTTGCTAGGGAAGGCAACAGCAATCTCCAGAAATTGATGTCCCTCATTATATTGGTCCCAGTACTGCCACCATGACGTCCACTGGCCAGTGCTTCATGCAGTCATGGTCGAGTGGATGGGACACTATTGTAGGAGTCCGGAGATGTGGTTTCTATTCCTGGCTCTATGTCATGATGGCTCAGCCACAGCGAGGCACTGCAGTGCATCATGGAGGATGGAGTCTGAGTGGAGAGCCAGGCCCATAAAAAAGAACGGGGCCACGAGGAACATGGGACTACAACTCCCACGAAGCACTGCAGCAGCTGCAGTTGACACCCAGGTTAATAGAGAGACAATGGGGGACACTGGGAGACACTTAATAGAGAGACGCTGGACCAACTTCTGTTGGTGAGAGAAACAACACAGAGCTCTTCTTCGGGTCTGGGAACAGGACTTGGAGCGTCACAGCTAAATTCAAGGTGGAACACATTGTTTAGCATAGGTAGTTAGTATATACTCTAAGGGACCATTCAAGGTGGATCCCGCGACGGGAGGGGATCCCAGAGTCCAGGCTCCAATCCGAGGGAAAACGGGACACCGTGTGGGGCTAGTCTGAGACCTTTCCCCCTCTCCCAATGCATGGGGCTGGCCCAAGCTGCTGGCCCAAGCCACCCCTCCCCCCGCACAGGGCTGTCCTGAGCCGCTTGCCCGAGCACCCCCCCCCCCATGCAGGGCTGGCATTGCTGTTCTCCCGAGGTCTGCCTGCCCCCCACACGAGGCTGGGGCTGGCATAGCTGTTTGCTTAAGCCCTGTCTCCCCCCGGCCCGAGCCCTGCCTCCCCCTCTGCACGGGGCTGGCATCCCCGCTCGCCCCCCGCATGTTCCTCCACACCCCACTTTTTTGATGAATGCTCACCTTTGCCAGCCAAAACGGGACGTATGGTCACTCTACCCCAAGGCCTACAATGCAGTTTTACAGCCCCACAGCCTGAGACCCACAAGCCCAAGTCAGCTGCCCTGGGCCAGCCAGGGTGTTTAATTTCAGGGCAATAGGGAGCAATCCTGCATGGGTTACGGAGAGGGACATGACACTCCAATTCTTTGCCATCTCTGACTTCTA
>NW_020665187.1:3335083-3343326 GCF_002925995.2 Terrapene triunguis | reverse complement strand
ATGGATGGATACCATAGATGGCATAGAGGGATGGGTGTATACCATGGATGGCATAGATAGATAGTAGAACAGAAATACCACACCAAGGGGCTGAAACACACACCAAGTCCTGTGTTGTGCACTTGTAGCGCGCCAAGCTGGAGGCAGCCATTGCTGAGGCCGAGGAACGTGGTGAGAGGGCCATCAAAGACGCCATGGCAAAACAGGAGGAGCTGGAGGCTGCCCTGAATAAAGCCAAGCAGGACATGGCGCGTCAGCTGCGGGAGTACCAAGAGCTGATGAACGTCAAGCTGGCGCTGGATATCGAGATCGCCACCTACAGGAAGCTGCTGGAGGGAGAAGAGAGCAGGTGGGTGCAATATACAGGCCTAAAATCATTGGAATAGTGCATCAGAACTAGGCCAACTTACCCCAGAGGGTCTGACCCATGGTGCGTACAGCATACAAAATCGTTTCTAGAAAGAAGGACCCGTTTCTCCGTTGTCCTCCTCTTTGAACTGTTATTTACATCTGTGCAAAGAAGATGTGTGATGCTCCCACATCAGAATGGTGGCATTTCACACCTGCTTTGCACGTGGGGGTGAATGGTGACAAGAGCCAGGCAGTAAGGAATGAGGTCCTGTGTTGTTCAGAGTTTTCCATGAGGCATCATTTGCTGTATCATTTGCTCAATCCTACTTCCTTTGAAGTCAACGAGAGTTTTACCCCTGTCTTAACTGGAGCAGGATTTAGGGCTTTAAAACTACTCCATAAAGGTAAAAGACGTACAGGGCCTGATCCTGAGAGATGGGGGTTCAATGACCATCATCATCAATGGGAGAGGCAAGTTCTCAGCTCCTCTCTGGATTGGGGCATTACTGCAAAGGTACATCTGTCGAATGGGAATATTCATGGAGGTGGGAGAAAAGTTAACCCCAGAGGCAGGGAAAAGCGAATGCACCACATCAGTCCCACGTGAGCCCAGAACAGATTTCAATGCCCTGCTGCGTTTCCATTGACGTCCATAGCAAAAATCCCATTTAGAGCTGATTGTTTTTCCCTGTGAAAAATTTCAATGAAAATGAATATTTTTTTTTTAGTTTTGACAGCATTTTTCTTCGAAACGTTTCATTTTTTAAAATGAAACATAGAATCATAGAATAATAGAATATCAGGGTTGGAAGGGACCTCAGGAGGTCACCTAGTCCAACCCCCTGCTCAAAGCATGTTCTGTTTTCTCTTGCTGGCAAAAAAAAAAAAAATTCAGTGTAAACAGATAATTGGTCGTGGGAAAATTTTTTCATTTTTTTAACCAAAATTCAAAAATTGTTTTGACCAAAGTGACATTTTCCATGGAAACATCCATTTTGTCAAAAAATAAAACCCCAACAAAACGGTTTTCTATTAAAAATAACACACGTTGATGGAAAATTTTCAACCAAATCTACTTCCATCAGCTCCTGTCGGAGTAGGATGTGCCACTAATGTGCCATTAACAACACATGTCCTGAAGGGCTGGAGCATGTTCGTTGTTAGCAGTGGACAAAGTACCTGATGATACAGCTGTCTCATATTCATTATTTATAACAGCAATCATAATGCATTCCCATTGTGCTGATCTTCAAAGCCAGAAGCCTCTGGGTACCATATCTGATGAGAAGTCTAACCAATATTCTTCTTTCTTGCCTTTGTTTTCCTCCATCAACAGGTTGGCTGGGGACCACGCCAGGAATGTCAGCATCTGTGAGTTGGCTTTACAATTAATTCCTTCCCTAGAGAGGTTTGAGAAAATGCAATTCAAAGTTCATAGGCCATTTACTTTATTGTATTGTATCCCTAGAGAAAATGAATGAGGATGACCCCAATAGTATCCTATAGACCGGGGTGGGGAACCCTTTTTCTATCAGGGGCCACTGACCCACAGAAAAAAACAGTCACAGGCCACACACAGCCCTGCCTGGGGGCGGGGGGAAGGCTTGGGGCTTCCCCTAGGTCCAGGGTGGGGCCAGAAATTAGGGGTTCAGAGTGCGGGAGGGGGTTCCAGGCTGGGGCAGGGGGTTGGTGTGCAGGAGGTGGTGAGGGCTCCGGCTGGGGATGCTGGTGTGGGACTGGGGATGAGTAGTTTGGGGTGCAGGAGGGGGCTCCAGGCTGGGGCCAAGTGGTTTGGAGAGCGGGAGCGGGCTCAGGGCTGGGGCAGGGGGTTGGGGTGCAAGAGGAGGGTTGGGGTGTGGGCTCTGGGAAGGAGTTTGGGTGTGGGAGGTGGCTCAGGGCTGGGGCAGAGGGTTGGGGTGCAGGTAGGGGTGGGGGGGTGGGGTCTTGGAGAGAGTTTGGGTGCGGGAGGGGGTTCCGATCTGGGGCAGGGGGTTTGGGGTGCGGGTGGGGGTTGGGGTCTGGGGTCTGGGAGGGAGTTAGGGTACGGGAGGGGGTTCCGATCTGGGGCAGGGGGTTTGGGGTGTGGGCTCTGGCCGGGTGACGCTTACCTCAGGTGGCTCACAGTCAGCAGCGCAGCGGGGCTAAGGCAGGCTCCCTGCCTGCCCTGGCTCTGCGCTGCTCCCAGCAGCAGCCGCCATGTCCGGCCCCTAGGCGGAGGGGCCAGGAGGCTCTGCGCGGCGCGTGCTGCCCGTGCCCACAGGCGCTGCTCCTGCAGTTCCCATTGGCTGCGGTTCCCGGCCAGTGGGAGCTGCGAAGCCGGTGCAGTGGGTGGGGTCAGTGGGCGGAGCTTCCCTTGCTCCTTGGGGCCGCAGGGACATGCCGGTCGCTGCGCGGAGCCGACCGGGCTTCTGACGAGCCGGCACTCACAGCTCCAGCCCCGCCGGCGGGGGAGCGCCACGTAGAAACCTTCCTGACCCCACCGCCTGAGCTGCCGCGGCTCCACTACTGTGTGTAGCGTGCTAGCTCCGATGAGAGCTAGCAGGAGTATGACTACAGGAGCTGATTCCGTGGGTGCTCCAGGCTTTTCGTTTCATTTCTTTTATTTGATAATATGCAATTTAATTATTTTTCAAAAGCCAACATGGAAAAGAAACCTGCTTCCTTGTGGGAGTCCCATTGTGAATGGGAATCTGCATGAGGACAGGGGTGGGCAGGACTGGGGCCTTGTGGCCAGATCGTGCTGCTGTTCCCATGGCACCCTCTGGGCCTGATTCTCCATTGTTCTGCACCCTGTGTTGGGATTTACACCAGTGCAAAAATGAGTGCAAAGGACACACAAAATGGCTCCTTTGCACACTTGGCAGTCTCTTTGAACTGGTGTGAATCACGACACAGGGGGCAGGGCGATGGAGAATCAGGCCCTCTCTCTGCACCAGCTGGGCACAACTGACTGGTGCTGACTGTAGTGGATCTGCAAACCTGGGCATTTACGATGGTTTTGTTTTTGCTCCATAGCTGTGCTCAATTCTAGTGCTGGAGGCGGATACAGCGGCGCGGGTGGGTATGGCTTTGGAGGAGGAATCGGCCTGGGAAGCGGAATGGGCAGCGGGGGCCTCTCCTTCTCCTCCGGAGGCAGCCCTGGTGGTATGAAAGCGTACTCTCTGAGAACAACCTCTTCCAGCAGAAGAAGTGACAGGAACTAAGCTCCAAAAACCAAGCCCATCACTGCCGGAATATGAGTAAAAAATAAATAAATGGCATAGAAAGAAAAAGGTTTTATCGTCTCCTGACAGCCAAACTGGTTGCAAAATGCTGCAGTGATGAATGAAATGCCAGTAAGATACATCACAGTGCATGACCCCACCGCAGATAGCCCAGGGCTTGACTCTGCCCCATTGAGCGTTGCCACCAAGAGCAGGATCTAGGGTGAAATTCACCCCTGTGCAGAGGACAGGCTAATGCCTACACGTGACTTAAGTCCTGCTATAGCCCTTGGGCTGTCTGTCTGCATGAAGGTGAATTTCACCCACCCAAAGGCAAAACCATTTGAACATCAAGTTTTTCTAAATTTCTGCTGGGATTTTTCAAATGAGCGCAAGCGAATAAGGTGCTGAACTCCCACTGAATAGGATTTGGGCACCTAAACCCCCTAGGCTGTTTTGAAAACCCCCGCGCTTAGTTAAGAATCCATAAATGGTCCTAGTTTTGTTAAAAAAAAGAAATGGGCTAAAATTCCAATCAGTCTTTCTTTCTTTCTTTCTACAGAAAAAAATGCAGACAGATTTAAAATTGGCTTTTTAGAATGCAGAAATTCACACCCACACAGTGAAGTTTGAAGGGCATAAAATTGCCCAAAATTAAATGTCCAAAATATGACTTTAAATTTTGCAATACATTCCCCAGCCTTGGGCCTCTCCTCACTCTTTTTTCAATCTGGTACGCTGGATCAAAAATAAATACACCTCTACCCCCATATAACGCTGTCCTTGGGAGCCAAAAAATCTTAGGTGAAACTGCTTTATATCGAAGTTGCTTTGATCCGCCGGAGTGCGCAGTCCCGCCCCCCCGGAGCGCTGCTTTACCGCGTTATATCCGAATTCGTGTTATATCGGGTCGCGTTATATCGGGGTAGAGGTGTAGCTTCCATTTATTTCCAACATTCCAAGAGAATGCATGCTGCCATGGCCCATAAGAGTTGACTCTGTTATTTCAGTACACACTGCATTGACAATCTTCGTTTAAAAGCATGCAGAGGGTGGGAATTAATTAGTTTCACCACAAAATGTAAGCAATATGGTTACTACAGTCTCTTCTCACTTACACCGGTGCAAATCAGGAGTAACTCCATTAAAGCCACTGCATAAACATGAGGCAAGTGAGAGGAGAACCAAGCTGAAAGAGATTGTCTATGGTAGAAATATTTAGGGACTCTTGAATCTTGTATTGTCTTTATATGTGTGCAAAGTGCTGTCAAATCAGACTGGTGGCGTTTGACACTCTGCAATTCCTTTGCTTAAGTGATGATGACACTTAATGGGATCTTACTCTGTACACCTTTAATATCACATGCAGCAGACAACGGACCAGATACACTTCTGTTGTAAATCAGCACAGTGGCTTCAATGGAGTTATACACATTTATACCAGCTGAAATTCTGGACCAAGGAGGGCTTCAAATTCCTCTCACACACGAAGTGCTGGTCTGTTGACTTCAGCAGAGGGACGCTCGATTTTCCTGAGTCTAACTGAATTCATTTTCATCCAAGCACCCACCTCTTCAGCTGGTGTCAATGGATGTCGCTTTCTTAACTTCAGAGGAGCTGTGCTACTGACTCCAGCTGAGAAGCTACCACTAAAAGTCTAGCTGCTGTCGTTCTCCGATGCAGATTTTTCCCACGCTCTTCCTCTTTTGTTCCTGACGTGGCTCTGTAGTTTGTACAGCGAATGCCTTGTCTTCCCAGTTCTTTTGTGGTTTTGCTACAACATGGGTGATGTCATTTGGCCCAGAGGGCTTCGTGGCTGTAGTGTAAGAAAGAATGAATAAAATATTGGCTGGGAATTGTAATGAAGAACAGAGACCTGTGCTTGCAGGGCCGGCTCTACTGTTTTTGCTGCCCCAAGCAGCGCGCCAAATTGCCGCCACGGATGGCGGGGGCAGTCCGTGTGCTGTTAGGGCGACATGCGCGTTTCCGCAGTGGCGGCAATTCAGCGGCAGCTTCTGTCTTCAGCCGGAAGACAGAAGCCGCCAAATTGCCGCCGCGGGCAACTGAACATAGAAGCTGCCGCCGAATTGCCACCGCCGTGGAAACGCGCGTGCCGCCCTAACGGCACACGGACTGCCCCTGCGGCGGCAATTCGGCGCGCTGCTTGGGGGCAGAAACACATGGACTGCCGCCCCTTGCAGATTGCCGCCCCAAGCACCTGCTTGGAACGCTGGTGCCTGGAGCCAGCCCTGTGTGCTTGACTATCCCTGGTAGCTGGTTGCCATAAAAGAAGCCAGAGTGCAGCTAGAAATTGCTCAGATATCTTTAGGTTACTGTGAGTACTACACTTATTCTACCTTTGGGTTCAGATGCTTGAGATAGTAATGGGGCTGGTATTGATCTCATTGACACCAATGCAATACCACAGCGCCTCCACCAAAGCGTTAGAAAGTATTAAAAAACTGGCCCCGCGGAGCGAGAATTGTTTCCTTGATTCTGAGGTCTCTGCCAGAGCTAAGGAAGATCATGCTCTGTCCCTGTTTAAGGGGGGGATACGATAGACTATAAAATCATGAATGGTGTGGGAAAAGTGAATAGAGGGGTGTTATTTGCTTTTTCCCACAATACAAAAACTCAGTCACCCAGGGAAATTCATAGGCAGAAGGTTTAACGCAAAGAAGAGCAAATACTTTTTCACCCAATGCACAATTAACCTGTGGAACGTGTTGCCAGGAGATGGCCAAACGTGTAACTGGGTTCAACAAAGAGCTAAAGAAGTTAATGGAGGATAAGTCCATCAATGGCTTTTAGCCAAGATGGTCAGGGATGTAATTCCATGCTCGGGGCAATCCTAAACCTCTGGCTGCCAGCAGCTGGGAGGGGAAAAAGAAAGCGGTGGATCTGTCCACATCTGTTCTGTACGCTCCCCCGAAGCGCTGGTACTGGTCACTGTTGCAGACAGGATACTAGGTTAGGTGTGTTCTTATTTCATTACAATAACTAGTCATGCCAGTCAAGACAGGTCTTTAGGTTTAAATGTCTCATGGAACTAGCTAATTACCCCATTCACTTTTTTTTGTTGTGACTTTATTAGAGACCAAAAAAACCCAAACATCCCTGAACACAAGAATTTTGTGTTGCATTATCAACCGTACCGTCTCTGCAATGTAGCTGCAGTTGAAGTTTCCTGAGTTTATGGTATGGGAGCGTGCATCATGCCTTTAATAAAGTTAACCCATTGTATTCATTTGAGTTGTTTGCAACTGTAGGGTGCACTCAGGTCACATTGTCAAGCTTTCCAAGCCACTATGTGGGCTAGAAACTTGATTTTTGTTTTGTTTTTGTTTAAGAAAAGCTGAGATTCTCATATACAGACACCCCCTGACTTACACAAGCATTCTGTTCCGGAAAGCCTTGCGAAACTCAAATTTTGAGTAAGTCAGAAATGTATACCCGTACGTTAGGCAAAAATTTCCGCAACTCGAAAATCCTATTTCTGGCTTACGGACCTTTTTCCGTAAGTGCGAATTTGCGTAAGTTGGGTCTTTGCGTAACCCGGGGAGTGTCTGTAATCATTTGATTCTAGGGGCTGGGGGCTTTAAGAAAGAACATCAACTATCCCAAGATTCACAATCAAATCATTAGAACTAGCCACGCTGATTTAAAGGCCCCTGTTTGGATCAGGACTGTATTTTGGTAGGCTCGGTAGAAACATATACTAGGCTATGGTCCTTGCTCTGTAGCACCTATAGCCTAATTAGGCAAGGTGAAGGAAGGGATGCAAAAGCACAGAGAAGTGAAGTGTCCAAGATCTCACAGCAGCCCAGTGGCCGAGCTCGGAACAGACCGATCTAGCACTCTATCCACTGGATCATGCTGCCTTTCCGAAGGACATCTACACCTCTACCCCGATATAACGCGACCCGATATAACACGAATTCTGATATAACACAGTAAAGCAGTGCTCCAGGGGGGCTGCGCACTCCAGCGGATATAACGCGGTTTCATCTATAACGCGGTAAGATTTTTTGGCTCCCGAGGACAGCGTTATATCGAGGAAGAGGTGTATTTTTTTAGCCAGGTGCCTGGTTCTTGCTGTCTCACTCATTAGCCGCTTTATTGCCAGGTATAACCTAGACCAGAACAGCAGCAGGGAACTCGAGTGTGGTTCTGTGAGGAATAGGCCCCATTGAGGGCACCTGTTGTGCAGATATGGCACTGGAATTACAAGCATCCAGGTGGGATGCTGCAGGCAGCCAACACGGAGACCGGGCCTCTCGGCTTCCCCTCTTGCTGCTCCCTTTGCTGGCTTGAAGGAGCAACAGCGCTACAGGGAAGGAAGTGAGGAGAAGGTGACTCTTCCTTCCCTAGATTTCTACAGGCGTCTCAGAATCCACCCCACATGCCCAGCAGTCCCGTCCCCTCCTGGGGCTGCCCAGACTCCTGCTCATACAACCTCGGGAAGGGGCCTTGAACATTCCCGAGGGGACACAGACAACCGCCCTACCCAGGGAAATCAGCACGCCCTCAGATACCCTCCCTTCCTAGGGGACACAACACCCTCTCAGGTACCCTCCCTCCCCAGGGTACGCTACACTCCCTCAGGTACCCTCCCTTCCCAGTGGACACAACACCCCCTTAGATACCTTCCCTCCCCAGGGCACAAAACACCCCCTCAGGTACCCTCCC